>NW_017297438.1:383411-425044 GCF_001594075.2 Trachymyrmex cornetzi
CGCAGGCTTTGTCACCTTCGAAGTAGACGCTGCTGCTGTGGCTGGTTTCTTCTCAGCTTTCTTCTCTGTCTTCTTCTCTGCAGGCTTACCTGTAAAAGAAAGTGATATAGAACTGGACAATAGTCAAACGGATACATAAAAAAAAAACAAAGATCTAAAGTAAATTTATTCTCAAAAATACAGTACTTTTGAAGTAAAATTCTCTACTTTCTCTAGTCTACCTTTTTAATCTACACAACGTGCTCTTTGCTTCCTGCTGATCGATTATGTATCTTGAAATAAGGTAAAAATTACAAAATTGAGCAAAATCACTAGTACTTATAACTTCAAAGTATTTATAATTTCATTACAGTCAACACCTAATGAATTTGCTCACTTTTGTAATTTTTATATTGTCTCAAAATACGTAATCGACTCCCTGTTTCCTTTCCGTCTTCTCTTTGCGACCATTTTAGTGACAATTGTGTTTGTTGTCACATGTTTTTTATCTCTCCCAAAGTTTGTAAATTTTCATTTTGGAAGATAAGAAACGAAGAAACAGAACAAGTGGTAAACAGAGGTAAAAAGCAAATTGTAGCACATTGTAGATTAGGCTTCATAGGTTATGGTACACGCGAATCTTACATCAATTAATACTGAACAAGCAATGTGGCAGATGAGACTCGCGGACACAGTGGATAAAAAACCGGTGGACGAAATCACATGAAACGTTCTTCTGAGAATCATCATCGTTGTAAACAAGTTGTAAGAAAATGTGCGTATGATCGACCACATGGTTCTGGTTCCTCGACCCCGAACTACGCGACGTTGATGCGTTACATTTGTATTGAGCGATGATTTCGAAAAACGTTTTTTTAGTCTAAAAACGTGCACTCAGAAGGAAAGACGAATATCACGAATTACTTTTAAACCTACCTGCCTTTTCCGTGGGCTTCGGTTTCGGAGCCATTTTGCTAGAAAAGAACGTCAATCCTCGTCTGTAGCGGAAATGCAAATTCCGACTACGTTAGTCAACTACGTTAGTTGATCGACGAAAAGGAAGAGGGCGACTCCGTCCAAATTCCGGATCAAGTAGTGATTTTTTTGTTCAACCGGTGGAATCGTTTTGGCTGTGCGATATTTATGCTAAAAATATTAAGAAACTAGGTAATATCAGCCAATATTAAACAAATTTTGATGATAATCTAAAATTATATATCCTAAATCAATGGCAAAAAACAAAATAATAAATAATTTGGCTTATAATGGCCACATTTACTGCAGTTTTAGGTCAATACTTTTAAACGAGTAAGTGGATTTGAATAAATTTTTGCATGAATATTTATTATTGTTTTATTAATATATATTATGACATTTCAAAATTTAATTTAATTCTTAATGTTACACTTTTTCATCAAATTTACAAATACTAAAGTACTGCGTAAAACGCGATTTTATTAGAATCAAAACAAACAAACAAAAAATTAAATAACTTTTAAATTAATAAGAGAACTGTGTGTTTAAATTTTACACATGTATATACTTAAACGTAATAATAGAACAATTTATGAAATTTTTATATTTTTTGTATATATCTTTATAGAAATTTTTACGACATATTTTTACTGAATAAGAGATAAATTCATTATATATATATATATTTTATTGACATAATTTATTCCAGACGCGTTAGTTTTCACAATTACGCCCGTATGAGTCTCCCCCATATGTCACAATGAAACACCTGCCACAGCAACCAATGTTTCCCGTTTAGTCATGCGGAATCAATTGCGTTTTACTCCAAACCATTGAACGTTGAACAGTGAGTCTTTGATCATACTCAAGCTTTGATCAGTCTCGAAGAGTGTGCAAACAAAACGTAATCAACAATATGCAACTGCAAAAATTACAGTGATACGTGTGTGGAGAAAGAGAGCGCGTTCTTATTGTTTCATCAAGCGCTCCAATTTGAAGAGAACGATGTTGGAAACGCGCTCCGCGACTTACAAAATGATGAAAGAAGAAGCCAATGATGAGAGGCAGGTAGGAATTATTCGAATTAATTTTGGATGCTCGAACGATTTACCGTGTCTTCCTCTGGTCCATTTTTATTAATGTAATTAAATTCAATCTCGCGACTTTTACTCTTCATCTTTTTCTAATACCTATAACTAGAAGAAAATAAAAAGTAAGTTGAACCAAGGTTGAAGTTAATCTACATTGTAGTAATCTACCGCCTTTTTCTATTAACTTTAATCTTGATTAACTATTTCTACCTCTAAGAACTAGAAAAGACTAAAAAGTAAATTAAATCGAGATTGAAGTTTATCTATATAATATATTGATACTTTCTATTTTTAGAGTGAATCTTTTATTACTCTGAAGAGTGAAATTTCATTTTTAAAGATTGAAAATTGAGTCACTCTTTTTCAAGACTAGTTTAGTTTTTACTTAGAGTGAGATTCTTTAAAAAATTTAGTGAGTAGAAATGGACATAATGTAGATTAATTTTTTAATCTTGATTTAATTTACTTTTTTTTAATCCTTAGAAAAAAATAAAAATTAAATCATATCAAAATTAAAGTCAACTTTATGAGTAAAAATAGACTGTGATCTTCGCTGACAGATAACCGATTGGCCACCACCATTCTCATCTGAAACCACACCATATAACGAGAATGATTTCGGCACTTTAATCAGACGGACTTGCGAGAACAAGAGCTTGACTCTCCGAATTTCTAAGGTGATTGTTATAGGCGACGTCGCCGTCGGCAAGACATCATTGGTGAACCGGTAATAATTGATCGGCAAACGATCTCCATCGTTTAGTACAACTTTGAAAAAATTGATTATTCTTTACGGAGTCAATTTGATGGCTTTTCCGCGACCTAAAAACTTGAACAATAAGACGAATGATCACTTTGCGCAGCTTCTGCCACAGGCTCTTCGACAACAATTACAAGGCCACTATCGGCGTGGATTTCGAGGTGGAGAGATTCGACATCCTTGGCGTGCCTTTTCATTTGCAAATGTATATAATAAATTTAAGTCAACAATGTGTTCAGAAATATTTACACCGACAGAATGATTTTTATGAAATATTAAAAAATTATCTAGATACAGGTCTAAAAATAATTTTATTGGCCCATCAAAATAATTATGTAGAAAACTCATATAATGCTGCAAAAAATTTTGACATTCTAGCAATCAGCTTGAGCATCCTACGCAATTATTTTGATAATTTATTAATTAGCACTTATTTTCAAATTAGCACCTAAATAAATTTTTAGATATCTTAGCTAAATTTTAAGATATTTAAACAAAATTGTTCTTCTCGTGCAAGCGTTAATTGTATGTAATATAGTAATTTGAAATGCCACTTGCAGATGGGATACCGCAGGTCAGGAAAGGTTCAAGTGCATAGCGGCGTCTTATTATCGCGGTGCTAATGGTAAAAATTTATCTTTCTGTGCACAATTTCATCCAGCTGTCTTACAATTCTTACGCGTGTTATTTCATTTTAGTAATCATGATCGTTTTCGATTTGGGAAACTTGATGTCACTGACGCATTGCCAGCAATGGTTGAACGAGGCAAGTCGCAGCAACATTGGTCCTCATCATATTTTTCTAGTCGGGACTAAAAAAGATCTATTAGTAAGTATTGATAATCGTAGGCTGGTATTCTTATATATTTAACACCGTCTTAAGTAATGTCTTAAGTTGTTTATGTTGTGATTGGTTAATATATAAGTTGGTTTTTAAGATTATAACTTTAGTCAGAGAATAATTTGATTTTATAGGCCTTCTTTAATAAGCCATTAGTCATAAATCAGAAGTCAAAAGTTAAAAATTGACGACTGTGATTAGTCAATTTTTATCTTCTGACTTTCTGATTTATGACTAATAGTTATTGTAAAAGGCTCATAAAGATTGTTGTTGTAACTTTATGACAGTCTTAAAAAATGTATATGTAAAAATTGACTATGAATATACTGTCTTTTATTAATCGCTTTTTATTTTGGGAAACGGCAGACTCATCCAGTATACGAAATAATCGAAAGACGGGCGATTGAAGCTGCGAGGAGAATGCGAGCGGAATATTGGGCGGTTTCGTCAAGAACGGGTAACGGGGTGTTCGAATTGTTTACGCGGGTTGCCGCGCTCTCCTTTCATGCGATGGTCTTACGGGAAATGCAAAGTTTGAAGCTCGAGCCGATCAATATCGGTTCGGCGACGATAAGTGAGTAGAAATCTCGAATCTGTATCGACATGGCAAAATAGATGTAGATCGATAAGCACAAAGTAAAGATAAATTATTCATTGTAGTTTTTTCCAGCTTTGAAAAAACACTCGAAGATCGAGATGAAGCGACAGAGAATGCCAAAGTGCTCCAAATGTCTGATGTGACGGTGGAACTTGATAAATATATTTAAGAATTAAATTCGTAAAGAGTGCTATCGATCGAGTCTCATTCTATAATTCTCCCCAGTAAACAAGCTGACACTATATTAAGGATTAGTCGATTCATAGTTCTTATATTTAAGATCATCTTAAGTACAATCTTAAAATTTTATAAGCCAATCACGAATAGGACATTATTTAAGACGGTCTTGAAATAAGAACGGACTATAAATACTTGTTTAAGTTTGTTTTTTATTCCTGTACTAGATTACACTAAAACTCTGTTTCTTGCTTTTGTCAGATATTAAATACATATCTATATATATATTTTACTTTCTAAGTGTTTAAAAAAATATTTCAAAAAGTGTATACTAGTTCAACTATAGAAAACAAATTTATTATTTTGTTACGAAGCATACCGTCTTAAAACTATTATGTCATTCTATCTTTATCATTTATTAGACGTGGAACAACTGAACAAAAAGCTAATATTAAAATAAATAATGTCATCTTGTCTAGTGAACAATTAAGATGACAACAGCATTGACACTGTGTTTCCCAAACGCACCGTAAACAAAATATGATAAGATAAGAAATTAAGATAAATAAAAACGGTCATTTAAATAGCTAATATACGCTTGCAAATAATTAATAAAAATTACACGAGACGGGGCTTTTTGCCAAAAAAAGATCGTTTGAATTTCGCGCATCGACCGCGCGCTTCCGAGCATCGCCACTCGCGGCGTCGTTGTCGACTAATGCGCGCTCATTTTTATCAACCATTCTGTAGTTTTCTGTTCGGAATAATGACAGCGAAAAAAGAACAAGAGTGATATCGCCGACGGTCGCCGATCGTGACCGGATCGCGCCGGATCACTTACGCGACGTTCGCACGCGTGCTCGTCCTAAATCGTGAAAGTTGAATCCTCGAATTAGTGCACATTCACTAGAAACGACGCAGCTGGACGCAGCTTCTGTCACGTAGTTGTCGCTATTGGTGACAGGAGTCAACTTTCGTTTATCCGAACAACCGATCGGCCATTATAAGGTAAATTTTGAACCGCATTCCGATAGGTGATAAAGTGGTGGGGATGACGACCCGTCGGAGATGGAGCTTGAGGATCGACGGGGAGAGGCCGTGAATCACGTGACGTTAGAAGTTCGCGATCGTGCGACAATGATACGAATTTTACAATCTCTGCAAAAAAACGCGGATGAGAGATTTTCTGGAATTTAGTACGCGCACCCTGTATTTTAAATTTATAATTAAAATGTAATTACGTAATTTGTTTTGGTTCTAAGACTTTTGATAATTTCATAGAAGTTAGCTTATCAATATAGATTTGCCAACGCTGATAGAATAAGTATTATGCTGATGATTCTACGATGAGCCGGTAATCGGTAGTCCTAAGTTTATCGGCGAAGTTGACTAATAGCCAACTTGTACGACTAAGGCCCAGTTTCACAATTGATGATTAACTCTCAATCGAGGTGCAACTTATTCATTATCTCTTTTCAATTCTAGAATTGGAAAAAGATGAGAAATAAGTTGAACCTCAGTTAACTCTCAATCGAGGTGCAACTTATTCATTATCTTTTCAATTCTAGAATTGGAAAAAGATGAGAAATAAGTTGAACCTCGGTTAAGAGTTAACCGTGAGTTGTGAAACTGGACCTAAAACTAATTGGCCAACTTCACCGATTAAGACTAAGGCCCATATTTAGAACGCACTTTTATCGATAAAAGCGCACTTTTATCTCTGAAATTCTATAATATACGTGACGTAAAGTATAGTATGTTAGCGTGCTAACATCGTTGTAAGCGCGTTCTGAATACGGGCCTAAAGCCTGTATCAGACTACCGACTCTGCAAGCCAATCCGACTGCCAACTCTGACTGCCGACCAATAATGGACTAATCACATTGAATCAGCCCAGGTAGCAAGCAACGTCATTTTGACGTCAGCTTGCTACCAGGGAGTCTTATTGTGATTGGTCCATTATTAATCGGCAGTCAGAGTTGGTAGTCGGGTCGGCTTGTAGAGTCGGTAGTGTGATACGGGCTTTAGACTTTAGACTACCGACTCATTGTAGAATCGGCATTATATATTTTATGTTATCGCTGTTTCATATCTGTAGAATCAGATGTATTAACGGTGCACGATTCCGCACTAAGTAGAACACGGAGTCATAATCAAGTCATAATGATATCATAGAACATTATCATGACATCATTTAATACCTAAAAATTGACTTATAACTGATGAATGAGGTCATAATGATGTCCTCATGACTTCTGTGTTCTACTTACATTGAACGGTCGGATCTTCCTGACACGTAAACAGCACCTTTTCCGTTTGTATATCGTGTGATTAAAACGTGTCACGTTCAAGACAAAGCCCGGTTGAAACTATGTTAATTTTGATCTCTTGGTTTAACTTACTGTTTATTTTATATACTTTTCTAAAGCCTAGTTTCACAACTTACGGTTAACTCTTAACCGAGGTTCAACTTATTTCTCTACTTTTTCCAATTCTAGAATTGAAAAGAGATAATGAATAAGTTGAACCTCAGTTATGAGTTAACCGCCAGTTGTGGAACTAGGCCTTAATCCTTAATAATTGTGAAATTGGCCAATCGGCGTTAGTCGTACAAGTTGGCTATTGGTCAACCTCACCGATAAGACTTAGGCCTGTTCTACAACAGAGTCGCAAGCCGTAAGCCATAAGAAATTAACTAGTCACAGTTAAGTGTGAGAAGAATAATTGACTATGACTGGTTAATTTCTTACGACTTACCGCTTACGACTTTATTGTAGAATATGCTTTAGGGCTGCCGCAGACAAAATTTCTGTAAAGCCCTAAACACAATGCGGAAGCAATAGTGATAACGATAGGAACAGAGGAATCCAACATACGGGAATGTATATGTCAATGTATATAGGATTATGTTCTTCATATTAGTCCCCTTTGCAAATTAATTTTTTATATACAATTATAAAGAGTCCAATTATTTACTTAATTAGTGTATTTATTACTTTTAGAAAAAAATAAACAGTAAGTCAAACTGAGATTAAAATTATAATCTTACATTGGTGTAACCAGGCCTAATGTCCGTTCTTATCAATGTAATTTAATTTTAATTTTGGTTTAACAGCTCTTTACTTTTCTTTAATTCTAAAAATTTGAAAAAGATGAAGAACATGCAAATTAAAATTAAAATTCGTCTATGATAGAAATGAGTATAAGGCTTATACAGTCATTTCTTATCAAGACCTTAAGTATATAATACTCTTAAATATAATGCGTTGTCTACAATACACACTGATTAAGAAGAGAAGAAATTGACTATACAATTACAGTCGATTATTCTTCTGACATTCGACTGTAATTGATCACTTTCTTACTCTTACTTCTTACACTTCGTGTATTGTATGTGACGCATTATATATCACCGAAATCAGTTAAAGAGCCATATTAGGTATTAGCACACATTTTAAGACATTGTTTAAAACATGAAATAAGAATGGACTATAAATCTAGTCGAGGAAGTGTCGGGTTGACGGATGAGTTTATATGACGCATCAAGCTTTTTAATTCTTCCGACCGTATTGTGTCGAGCACGTGCGAAGATAATGACTTTTAAAATTGTCACTCAGAAGAACATATCAAAAGATATACGCCTCATATAGGACTTGATTATTTCTTCGATTCGATTATTTCTGCGAATGATATGAACGCAAGACAATGACTTAACATTTTTATTATTTTGCAAGCTCGTCGTTATCAGATAACGTGCGATCTTTTTAAGTGCATCTGGCGTGTGTGTGTGTGTGTATATATACAGAGTGAATCAAGATTTGTGATGCAGCCGGTAAGAGGATTCCAGAGATTGTTTCTTGTCATCCCATCTAGGTGTGTGCGTGCGTTCGTGTACGCGCGAGTGAAACGCGCGCAATTAGCGCGGAGAGAAATTGACAATACGAGCGGAGCCTTGCATCAGTTTCCAGGAACCTTATCCAAACTCGCTTTCTCTGCTCGCAACGAAAATCGTAACGGTGCAATCGCCTTACGAAATAAGAATTTTTTTTTCCATCATTTTAAGAAATTGTTGTGGACACTTGTCTTCTCGTACAAAAGTAATTGACTCGATTATCACTGTAAAAGAAGTATTTAATTTTAAGATATTAAAATGTTTTATCCTTATTTCCATTTTTTAAACACTTGAAAGACGTTTAGTTTTAAACTTTTTCAATGAACAAAATACTATGTGTTTGGATTTAAAACGCATAACAAACACAGTATTTTATCTATATTGAGAGAAAAGGTTTAAAACTAAAATATCTTTAAGTGTTTAAGAAATGGAGATAAGAATAAAACATTTTAATATCTTAAAATTAAATATTTTTCTTTAGTGTTTGGTTCCATCCGTAGCAGTTAATAAAAGAATTAAGAAGTTAATTAAAGGAATTGATCTAATTAGAAAGTTTCGAAAAATATGTGAAAGTTTCGAAATACATCAGATATCCGTACAAGTTAATTGCTGACCACATCATTAACCTCAGAGGTCAATGTACGAAGATATTCGAGGAATTTGAATTATACAAATTCAGATAGTTTTAGTTATTTATACTTATCGCTACGTCCTAATATTTTATTCTTTTGTTGCATGACGTATATCTATTTTTATCAGTGTAGACTACTTTTAATCTCTGTTTTATTTAAGGTAAAAGCAGGGATTATGGAATAGCTTTTTTTAAATTAACATTGCTCCGATATGCATATGAAGACTTTAAATTTACACAGAACTCTTGAGGAATATGTTAGCTACATCCAATAAATGAAGGTCGCCAAAATTTAAGTCCAACGTCAATATTAACAAAAAAGTCCAAAGTGAGAAAATGGGGGATCTAAAAAATGGGATGTAATATGGAATACCGATGAAATTTTGACCATAGTAATAAATAACACAATAAATGAAGTCCAGATTTGTTTATTTATATAAACTGATCAAGAAAAATAGAAAACTGTTCAATTTTTATTATATAATACTACAGAAAATATAATAGCATCATTACGAACGTTAAAAAATAAGCCACTATTCCATATTAATAGCCTATGCCATAATCCCTGATTTTACCCTACTTTTCGTTTTTCTCCAGTTCTAAGAAATAGAAATAGTATCTAGAAGATAAAAAAGATCTAGAACAGGACTAATATCTAGAAATAGATCTCGTATTTAGAAAAATATGAAGAGTAAATTATAAAAATCGGCAATTTCAACCAAATTACAGCTAAAATACTAAGCAAATTACAATGTAATTGCGACATTTATAGTCAGAAAAATCATTTGAGAGTCTCTACATAACGATTTTTTGGGGAAAGAAGATAAAATAAAAATTTATTCTGATATTTGTTTTATAATTCGGTTGAGGTACAAATAATTTTATTTTATTATAATTCAGTATAGATCCTTGTAGTTTTGTAAAACATACCTAAAAAAAGTCTCATGGCGAAATATTACTTCTACGAAGCAAAATATGATTGAACTCGATTATATCCGTACCGCGTGTTTAAGTAAACAGCAAATAATTTTATTTATTGTGATATTTTTAAAAGCAAAATTATCCGACTCTGTAGAGATTTTTACTTCGTAAGAAATAACCTAAAAGAAGTATATTATGGCAACAAAATTTTCTTTTACGAGACAAAATTTAGTGTAGTATAATAATAGATTCTAACTCAAGGAACACGTCAAAGTCAACTCTCAGTCAAAATGACTTTATTTTGATTTAAAATGATTAATAGTTGCTCCTCAATGACATAAAGATGACTATGATATTGACAATTTTTCGTCATAATAAGAAAATGCGTGATGCATTTTAAATCAAAATAAAGTTATTTCGACTCTCCGTTGACCTTGATGTGTTGCATCTGCACCGCGAATGAAGTGCAGATAGGTTGGCGTCACCACTGGCCTTGAAATTAAAATTACTCCACATTAGTATGAATAGTAGTATGAACCGTAGAGTGATAAAGACGAGGCGGAAAAGAGAGCTCCATTTCTTGAATGACACGTTTTGATTCCTTTAGATTTGAGCTCTCGTCTGGAAGATGGACTTATAGATATCGTTTCGCGGTAGGATAATCAATCAGATGAACACGTGTCTGATCTTTGATCCCAAATGCATTATTCAGTCTGTTCTGTCGCAACTTGCAACGAAGCATTACCAATATTGTTACTCGTGCAGTAAGCTCTTATTACATCGGATACAATGCATTAATCATGTTCGAAATGTCCTTCAAGGAATTTACTGAGGAATTTATGTGGACATCGATCTTGGGCATATTGCGTTGTATATTCCCAAACAGCCCAAACTACTGTTATAGTAAAGAAAATGTTAGAAGTTGACCTTGCTGATGTCGTTTTGTCTTACGATTAACTACATATGTTTGAGTTACGTTAACTACATATCACATCGTCACGTATCTTACGTAAGATATAAAAAAGTCGTGTCAAGGAGATAATAATTATATATCTAGTTTAGACAGTCTTCACAAAATGTAAGATATCATGTAATTAAAAATGTATATCTAAGTTTTTTTAAAAATGTATATCTAAGTCGCTAATGATTTTGCTTCGAATGTCTTTTTTATTGAAGATTTTATAAAGGCTTCAAGATGCTTCACAGATCATTTTTTTTCTTTGCATTCTTTTGACTTTCCTGAGAATTCATCAGATTTTTAAATAGCTTTACGATATAAGGCTCCTCCTCGCATATCTTCGGTCGTTTTATGTTCTCCCGCTTCGGATTCGTCGACGTCATTTCGATTTCAACATTCTCGTTATTCTTTTCGTCACTTGAATCCTGTTTTTAAACGCAACACCTTTTTTTACGTCGATATATTGAAATCTTATTTGAACGAAATTATTATGACACTGGCGGTACACTGAAAAAAAATTTCCAGACTTTATCCGTTCAAAATGTAACAAACGGATATCAAAAATATCCGTTTGTTACATTTTGAACGGATAAAGTCTGGAAATTTTTCTCAGTGTATCTTTATCCGACGTTATTTTATCAATATCAGTTTTATCTTATCAATACCAAGTTTTGACTGTTCATGTTCATTGATATAGATATTTATCAATTTACTACTAACCTGTATTTTTATCAAATATTTGTTGTTAATGTTTGTTGCCATTAAGCATTTTGCATGCCGAGTGTATGTTTAATTACACAATATATTTGATCGGAATTTAAAAGAACGATTTCTGCTGTTGCATAAAAATTTTGTTTATAGATTGTTCTTAAATTGTAACAAACAAAAACTAATGTACAGATCGCTGTGAATTAGAGAACCTCTAATAAAAATCTGAACACGTAACAGTCATTTTTAATTGATCTGCTATGTTTTAATAACTCCTGAAAGAGAAAAAAAGAGAAAAAAAATGAGAAAAAGATGAGATAAAAAAGAAAAAAGAAATAGGTAAATGTATGTTTTTTTTTCTTTCATATGATTTTGCTAAAACTAAAGACCTTGCATATAGAATACAGTTTGTATCCAGACTCTTATTAAAGAAATAGTATTAAAGAAAATATCGTAACCCCTCTAATATGTAAATATGTAAAGAATATTTACTTTTATGTATACTACTGCTTCTTCAGTTTCATTAGTTTTTTCAGGTTCGCTTGCCATAATTGTTGTTGTGCCAAAAAAACTTAAAATCACAAAAATATTTTAAAGAACAAATTTGCTTCGCTATTTGGTTAGCACTCTCGTCTTTTTTCAATTTTAATTTCCTTTTTGATTATAACTGTGACAAATGTAAACATGAATTTTAATCAATTGACTATTATGTTTAATATTTTGTTTAATATTTCGTTACTATTATATTTAATTTTTTTAGTTATAAAAAAATTTAAAGTTCAATCGTTAATAATTATAACTCGCCTGTCGGTTCCCGTCTTAGTAGAAAGAAGGCTGATAACGCGTGAAGAGACATCATGATCAGCATACACTTGTGATTAAAATTGTCCCAATCTATTAACGCCATTAATATGAGCGGTGAATAAATTATCGGACACATACACTCTGGATGTTTGTGAATTATTAACAAAATTCTGATGAATAACTCATAATCTCGCTCATGATGACCCAAAAAGCGAAACGCATGGAAACGCTCGATAAACTCCTTCATGATAAAAACAATCGAGAGTTCAATATATTGTATTTGTTTAATGCGATACCGTCATTTAAATGTCATTTAATATTTAAATATGCTTGACGTCTAACTAACGTGGAAATTCGTCGAAAATGCACATAAAATTACGCTTTAATAGTACACGTGTATGACGTGGTAAGGCAATCATATCTACGCTGTCACAATTGTTGTAGATTAGATGCTTGACGTATATACATACGGATATATCGCCGGATGTGTTTAAAAAATTGACCTTCAGCATCATTGTAATTCACCGCTGCAGACCATCTTTCTAAATCATCGTTCGTCGAATCAAATGGCTATTCATATTACATATTAAAGTAGGAAGAAATATTTTATTCATATATATATATATATATATTTGTGTACAATATATGATGAATAAAATTTTTTATTCATCGTATGTGTGTATATACTATATATAGGATGTTTCAAACTGATCAAAGACAATTCTTTATAACACTTTAAGACGAAAAGTCTAATACGAAAATGCCGAAGCTATAACAGTTTTTAAATAGAAAAGGTTTAAAATTTAGGAATGACAAAGGCTGGAATTTTGTGAACTCAATCTCAAGGACGGCAAATGGATCAGTTTGTGCGCGCGCGAAGATGCTGCATTTTATTTTTGTTAAAAAAGAGGCACTCTCAAGTTCAAGGAAATACTTTCACATTGAGACCATCTCGTCATCTCCGCGCGCGCATAAAATTCTAGCTCTATTATTTATAATTTTTAAACTCTTCCCATTTGAAAACTGTCGCAACCTCATAGTTTTAGTTTTAAACTTTTTGTTTATCTTATTTATCTTAAAATTTTATTTATCTTAAAATATTATGAAGAATTTATTTTTAAAATATTTCTTATCAGTTTTAGGACACTCTGTATATGTATTTTCTGCTGATTATATAGATAGATCAATTTGTCAACAGGAAATATATATACGTATAATACATATACATAGCTATATAACTCCGTTTATCGTCAATGAAAAGATATAACCGCACGACTTTTCTTTTGTTTGTCAGAAGGAAAAGGAAAAGTGTTGAATGGATTTTGCATAGAGTAAAATTATGATCTTTTAAATGTGTGGTTCGAATGCCATTAGGACATAATTGCGGTGGAAAATTTTTTTTGTCGACGACACCAGATCGATAACAAAAATCATTTAATCACGTAGTTACATTAGCGCGAGTGCGTGTCTCTTTTCACCGATCTCTTCTCATTGGCTTTCACTTTCTCGACCGCAACTTCTATCTATACACAGCTGTTTTCGAAGGCGCCATGAATCCGGTGATTCCGAAATCAAGCGCAATTTATTTTGCTCATGAAAATGATACATGATCTCTTCGTCTCGACATGAATTACAATTAGTATAGGAGTGTTTGTTATTTGTATTTTAATCGCATGTTTACTCGATTATGAAACTGTCATTTAGAAATACATTTTTTACGATTTATATTTTTTATTTAAGTTATATTATAATTAATTTCAGCGATGCGCGATTATACTTTTTACAATATTTATCGTGACATTATAAAAACTTGGAGCATAAGAATGTCTAAAAATTTATGCTAAATTTATAAACATATATTAAATGCACATTTATTAATAAAAGTGAAATATGAACGGAAATCAAATAATTATAAATATATTACAGACTTGCAACGCAGTTATAAAATCTGAAATAATGATCTCACAAATATAAAATATATTTAATTCTGATGATAGTGCTAGTAATTTATTACCTGTTTACAAGTACTAAGTTGTTATAGCATTATCATCAAAATTGACGTTCAATTTGACTTATGAGATTATATTTCAAATCCTTATTTCAGTTTATAATCGAGTTGCAAGTCCAGCAGTAATCAACACGTAGTTTAAAGAGCTAAAAAGATATGTAAAATATATGTATATAGAAATGTCATTTTTGAAAACATTATCTAATTATTATTATTATATCTAATTATATATAAAAATTATATACATAAGAATTTGTACATATATCTAACCGCGACGGCCTTTTCTTTTAATTATTTTATTTGCATTTCACTTTTACACTCATTGTCAAATTAAGTTAATGTACAATGGCAATATGTATTAATTATTACACGTTAGTGTATTCAACTAAATTCTTTATAAAGTGATCTTGGTTCCAATTAGGATCGAGATGGCATTAAACTTTCGCAGTTACGAATGACGATTGATGTGACGTCTTTCTACGTGACGAAATTTCCATAGATGGCTGTATTACACGTGGATGATTCTCGACTTACGTCATTTATCGCAAAGAAAATCTATTATAAGTTATTTATTCGAGCAACCCGTTGGAACAGAATTTGCATATATAAAAGTTAATCAACTGTAGTATCAGCGAGAATAATCAGAATACAAGTCTGTCTATAATATTTCCATAATGTATAAATTCATCAATATAAAAACGACTGATTTTAATCCTCTGCTAACAACGTTAAATTTTAAAGGTACGGTCGATTTTTTTATTTCGAATTCTGGTAAATAAATTTAAATCTGTAAAAAATACATTTCAGCTTCTATGATAGAAGATTATTCAATTAAAACAAATTTAATTTTCTCACTATAAAGTCGCTTCTTCCATCAATTTTATAATATTTTTTAAAAGAAAATCTTATTTTAAATATATAATGATTTTTTTCTAAAATTTTTATAAGTAGGTATATTTTTTAAAGATTATTATGAAAAAAATATCTTTGTTAAAAACAACCTTAAAAGGAAGAAAATAAATTGAGCAATCACTTTTCTTAAAGAATAAATAAAGAATATTTTTCTTTGTGTGTGCAGACGAAGGATGAAAATCTGACATTATCAATAAAGAATATTTTTCTTTGTGCAGACGAAGGATGAAAATCTGACATTATCGACAGAGACTTAAGATTGATGTCGGACAAATACGTGCGATTTCGTACGTATACTATAGCGTTTTCCCTTGGGATACATTGGGTGCAGCCTCGCACCGCACCAGTTGCGTGTAAGCACTGCACTCAGCTACATATTGCACTAGAGTGGTGTACATCATAGACAAATAAGAATAGTGTGTCCTCTACTTTGGTGTGAAGATCAGGTAAAAAAGGACAGAGCAGATATTAGACAGAGAGCAAGATATTCACATCACTTCTCCCTCCCCCCCAGCTCTTTCTTAGTCAGAAAGAGAAAGCTGCACGGCATCCATTGTCCCTCCTTTTCTACCTAGTCTTCACGTTTCAAACCTCACGCTCGGTCTATTCTTATTATAGTTGCTTTTTCCATTTACACCGATTTTCAGATAATTCTCACTTGTGACGTCATAACTCAGTTGAATGCGCGTTCCTTTTACATTCTGACAAGTGAGATTTAATTGAGTTTTTGCCTATAATCTGCACAAAATCGAGACTGTGTGCTTTAGTGAGTCTCGTAAATTCACTTTAAAAGTGACGTTCGAATAACTGTGTTATCATGTGATAACTTTTTATCAAACTAAGTAAATAATGACGTCATTAATCTGAGTATGAAATACTCGGCTCACCTCAGACTCAGTTTCACTTGTGTGCAAATGGAAAGCAATCTTATATCTATGGTGCACATCATGGTGTAACACTACTTCATTATCGCGCTAACCCTGTTCCCGTTTGACTTCCATTTTCAAAATTTAAATGCCACACTGGCTCTACACCGTCCCTTTGAGACGGTGTAGCAAAATCCCACTTCGTGCTTAAAATTTGCATTACACCATAACCACGGGAACATGGTACACCGAATGAGTTCGCCCACCACCATCCATGGAAAAACGGTATACTGTCTGTGTGTTGCACTAGTGAGCGATAATGCAGTCAAGAGAAAACGTAATAGGGAAAGCATTTTTCATGTGAGAGAGAGAGAAGGTTCCTGAGCGATTGGGATTTTCGGGTTTTGAATTTTGTGACTTTCATATTTTGCATGAGGAAAAGTATTTTTCGGTCAGATATCGCATAGTATATATATTATAATTATACCGAACGTTTGATTACACGTCAGATGACTTGCCACTTTATTGCAATGTCTCATATCGCAGGGTAATGATGACGGCGATGGCCGTGCATGTATATACGACGCATGTATATTGTATAAGTACAATCGTGTCCCGCGTGCCGCCGGTTCCGCGTAATCGAGTCTCTCTGCGCATTTTCAGTTGTACACCGATCATCGTCGTGGAAAGTTCGTGCGCGTGATCGCTCAGACGTTGTGCGATACCACGTGCACACCGCCTGCGAATTTTACTTCACGTCTTCGTGTGTACGACATACAACATGGATATACCGGTAAGGAAATCAAATAATCGTATCGCTCATATAAGCGATGACACGAGAAGATATATGTATTGTGAGGCCGTGATCTTCGGGAATTGTGAATTCTGAGCAGATCACGTATAGATCGCGACATGCTTTATCACGCTATTAAATTCATAATGGCAAATTGTACTTACAATTTATGTTATTTTTAATCATTTCTATATAGATCGCTACTGTTCCTATTCAATATGTCGTTAATTAAACTAAAATTATAAAGTTAAAAACAAAAAAATAATTTAAATCGGACTCTCAAATTTTAAAATAATAAATTACACTGTTATTTAAATAATAAATAAAAAATGAAAATTAATAACAAAATAATAAATAACTGTTCGTGAACATAGAGATATTCCAACGTTAACTTTTTCCAAAATTTCGTAATAAAGCTGCATTTTGAAGTATTTTTTTACATGAATTAATACTTATGCGCATCTATTTCCGTACTGAGTTTCATTAGCTTTAATTTTATTGTTATTTGTTATTACAAAGTTAAATTCATTTAGCAAATGTATGAAGCAAATGTATTAAATTTGACTAAAATTTAGTTTACCAAATGTATATGTTAACAAGAACGTTGTTTATTTTTATATCAATTACAGAAATGGATTGATTTATGTTTTGACATACATGAAATTTACATTTTGATATACATGAATTTAAAAATAATAAAACTCTATAAGGATTGGGTATTTATCGTTATTTCTTTGACAGTGCACGTCGAGACAGATAATTTTTTAGACATATCTACGTTAAATAAGTTAAGGCCCGTTTCCATCAACGTAGATTAACTTTAATCTTGGTTCAACTTACTCTTCTCGTATTTTTCTGATCTTTAGAACTACAAAAAGACGAAGAGTAAGTTGAACCGAGATTAAAGTTAATCTACATTAGTGGACATAAGAGATTTTTTAATGCTATAAGTTTTGTGTAAGTAAAATTATAAAGAATGATTTTGTTGAAATATCTAAAGGTTAGATACTGCATTTTTAGATGTTTCAATAAAATCGTTCTTTTTCCACAAGTATACGCGCGGTTATTTTTCTCAAGCACAAAGAGAAAAAATTTACTATAAACGCTATCTTATGCCATGACAGCAAAATTTTGCGCATATAGGGATCGCAAATTATTTGCAGGTGTAATAAATATTTATCTTTTTTTATACTTGCTATAAAAATTACTTGCAACAAATGCAAAATATTGATCAAATTTGTTTGAATCAAATTTTATTGTTGCTATAAACGGTAAATAAATTTGACAATTAAATTTTGTAACCTTTTTTGAGTTTATAGCAAATTTTTTTTTCTGTGAGTATTTAACCCCTTGTACTACGATTATGTCCCGACGACGCGTACCACAATGTCAACAACAAGGTCGATCACGCGTCGAGCCACTTAGCTGTTCAGTTTGATCTATATAATCACGAGCCTGATCCATGTTTCTTATGTTTGCACTGAAGAACGTACCATGACCTTTACCTGTGGTTCTTATGTTTGGCCTGAATTTCTTACCACGAGTCTCGCTCGATATTGTAGATGAAAGGGTTAATAACTTATCAAATTTAATAATTTATAATTAATAAAAATTTATTATTATATTTTTAAGAATTCATGTTATTTGATGATTTAATTTGAAGAAATTTGAAGAATAATTAAAATCTATTACATAGTACATAAATGGTAAATGAAACGGAAGCATCCCATTTAATCACGTTGTAATTGACTACAATCACTCACGATCGGTCTAGAATTTTTCCACTGAACGAGTATTGTGAATGGCTTGTCAATCACAACGTGGTCAAACAATTCCCATCCAAATGAAATGTGTTACTCTGTTTGACATTCAATACGATACAGTTACTAAGTATCTTATTTAATAATAAGTATATAAGATAAGTATCTAATTTGCGTATGTGAAATTAGAGAAACGAAAGATAATGTAAAAACCAGTCAGATGCCTTATAACGAATTTGATTGGATACACTGAGTGTGTACTGGTGCGTATATTAAAGCCATCGTACATAAATTATAATAATGGAAGATTTAAATAATGGAAGATATTTTCTAAAATGTTTGTAGTGGAATCTCACTTTGAAGAGTGAACCAGTCTCGAAAAAGAGTGGCTCAATTTTCAGTTTTTATAAGAGCCAGATTTCACTCTTCAGAGTGACAATTCACTCTAAAAGTTTTAAAGAGTATATTTAATATAAATATAAAAATAACTTAAACCGTGAAATCATTAATACAGTTTATTGTGCGTATGTTGTTAAGTAAAGTATTTTAAATTAAAAAATATTTATGTTTAATTTTTACATGCAGATGAATCGATATACAATGGCTTTGATATGTACCAGTGTTCACTAATGTGTTCAACCGAATTCGTTATCAGACAATAGTAATTGTTCAATATTGAGTCATCGAATGATGCAATTTAAGCATCTAAGCGTCTCTTTCGCTTTTCAGTTTTTGATGTTTATGACTTGAATCAAACAAGTTGAAATGCTTTGTCCGAAAAATAAATTGTTAATTAGACAAATTTAATCAAAAATAAACAGCGAAATTGGATGAATAACTGAGAGTGTTATTGTTGACCTTATATCATGAATATATATACAAACTTGAAGATTTTCCAGGTTATCGGAAATAATATTTTCTGACAAATATAGAGCCTGTTACTATTTGAAATTGTAGTAATAGATATAATATTTATAAAACAAGGTTGCCATAAATGATACATAATAATTGAGAACCAAGTAAAAATCTAAAATTCATTTTCCAGTTTCATTTTCCAGCACATAACTATTTTTCTTTTTCAACGATAAGTTATCTATAATTATTGGTTACTTGTACTCGAAAATTATGCGTTGAATATTAAGTGCTTACAAAGTAGACAAACTCTTTATTAACTTTTTAAATGTCTGCTGCTTCTTAGAAAAGAAGTTACGTAATTTTCCTTGATGTCACTCATTAACGCGAATACATTGAGCTCACTATTGACGCAAAATGCGATGTGTTAAAATCATTGTACAATAAAAATTGCATTTCTGACATGTCGTGAAAAAGCAATCTTCTGACACGTTTATTTTGATTTCGAATGCGGGTTTATTCATAGTCTCTTTATGTACACTAATGCATATAAGTAACTTTTTTAAAGTTATTTTCAGAAAATCATTTTTTAGAAATAAATAAAATCCGTAAAATATGTAAAATGCTTCTTTGTAAATGAGTAAAATATTTCTTTTGGCATAATTTATTCACTTGCATAAAATAGAGAATATAATTTTATATTTTTGGATGAAAAAAATAATTTCGTTGAATTATCTAAAAATTTCGTTAGATACAGATCCGAAAATAATTTTGTAGATTATTAAAATAATTATGTAGGAATCTCAAGATAAATAATATTGTGATAAGTTATCAATTCTAATAATTCAGTTTGTTGAATAAAGAAGTTTCAAGCTTCATAAGTGTATTATTTGCGCGACGTCTTCTACGCTAGACTCCTAATGCCCGTATTCTTTCCAGTTCTTTGATTTATAAGGAGTCTTGGTTAGTTTTATGATTTGTTATACGGATTTATCAATTCTAATAACTAGAGAGTTTGAGCGTCATAAATTATTTTGATATGATCACGACCAATAAAATTATTTTCAGATCTGTATCTAATTAAAGGAATTAGGTACAACTTTCACTTTTTCGCGACCGTTCCGGAATCGTTTTACTTATGTACTTTTCTTCGCAGAAGTTGAAAATGATCGTAATAATGATGCTACTCAAGGAAAAATTGGTCGATTTATACACGCACACTGATACATTTATATAAATGAAGTTAATTAAATCATTCACATAATTATGAAATCATTGTCAGTTATGCTTCAATAATTTAAAAATTAATAAAACAGAGTTGTTGATTCAACTCTGTTGATCTAACTCTCATGCAGCGATTTCATAACGATGTGAATAAGGATTTTATTAGCTTTATTTCAATGTATCAATCTTTTCTTGAGTGCACAGCATCATTATTATAATAATTTTTGGGTTCCATATGAATAGTTGTAAAAAAGTTGTATTTTCAACAAAATCGTCTTTTCCGGCTGGCCACAAAATGTTCACAGATACTTAACCAATAGGTTAGCTGTGTTAAACGATTAGCTTTCGATAAACACTTGTAAACTAATACATTAATCAACAGATTATGAGTGTTTAAAATTCATTTGTAACACCGAATATAAATATCGTTTATTACAAATGAATCTTAAATACTCATAATCTCTGAAACGAAAATTTTTCATAAAAAAATTTTTAATTGAGAGCGTGCTTATATTTCTTTAAATCCTTGAAATATATAATGAAGAGCTATGAATATCAAACCAAGCAGACTTAAGTTACGTAACTTTTTCTTCATTTAAGATGATTTTTAGAAGTCATCGTGACATTTTTAGATGGTCAAGTAAATTGCGAGGAATAAATCTAAGATAAAGCGGCTAAAATAGGCAAATAGATAAGTAATAATACATGCAAGCATTAACATACATACAATAGAATGACATTGTTTCGAGCTCATTTTATACGCGCGTACTCGGACAAATGTAAAATAATTTTATGCTTTCGCGACGAGCGCGATAAGATCGTGCATATCTAATGGATCTCACTTGTATTATGCAAACTGTATTAAGCTCGCAATGACACAATAATTATGTAAGTTCTTCGTAAGGTTTTTCGTGCATTTGCAGCGCGCTGCGTAATAAGTGTTTTCGCGATGTAAGAATGACAAAATAATATCACGCTTTCGAGAGAACAAAATCGCAGAACATGCATAGTAACATGTACGAATGATATAATGGAACTTTATTATCGTTATCGATGTAATCGCAATCTTGCATGCCGATAATGATATCTGTTGTCGAATCTCAATTGAATGTCGCGCGAATGACATACAGTATATACAGAGTTCAGAGAACGTGATTCGAAATTCGGAATAATTCCACTGTTAATTATCAACAACGTGAAATGGTCATTTTCCGTGTAGCATAGTAATAAGCGATGAGTCAATAAACGTCGGTTCAGTCGCCAGCACGGAAGTATCTTGATACTTTGCTTCTGAATGATTGTGATAATACTTTTTGCGACGCAGAACTTTGTACTCAAGAACAATTCTCCTGTAGAGTAAGTCATTCACTTTTCTTTGTTACTATCGAGCGACAAAAGTATCAAGTGCACTGCCCCGATAAGCGTATCCCCTTTCTAAAGCAATTAGTATTCGTGTGATTAACTTGTCACTAAAAACATAATTTATTTCTAAACCGATAATAAGTATCTCCTCTGACTGAATTTTTACTAGTTCTGCACGGATTTCTTTTACAAGACGCGATCGATCAACACAACATTTATGAAAACTCGACGTTCAAAATAATGACTGACGGATGTCGATCGTGATGCAAAAGGAAGTTACCGTTGTATTTCATCATGACCATTAAGAGTGGGGATTTGGGGGGGGAAAGGAAAAATCCGAATTACATGGAATTTTGAACGCAGAATCGACATGCTGTAAATGTGTGCCATTTGAAATAAATAAATTCATCCGTAACTTGTGCAAAGTTGATCTCTGACATTCAACTTTGATAAAGATGAGAGAGTAAAAAATCAAATCCTGCTTATATCTGCTTGAGTGTATAATACTTTTTATTAGATAGATATTTTAATCAATATTATAATGAGATCAAGAATCACTTTAATGCGTTTTAAAATTTGTTAGCACATATCATATCTTTGTGGAATATAAACGCTTTGGACTTTGGATAGACTTCAGAGACTCTCTGACTATACTAGAGATGAGCGATACGCGTATCGCCTATCTCTAGTGTAATTATATATTCTGCATTAATGACAATAGAAGATTATATTGCTGATTGCAATGTATTCTGAATTTCTCGAGAATGATTAGTTAAATTAAAGTAACAAATTTTTTTTTACTTTTATCGCAAACGACATAATTCGACAGGCTTGGGAGTCTCGTAGAGTTTATGTCCGAGAAGTCGATTCTATTGAGATTAATCAATTAATAAGTTGGTTCGTGTTAAATCTCTCGTAGACTGTGGACGCATCGCAACCGAAGGCTATAAGAATGGCAGGATCAGCGGAGAGCGAAAGCGGACCAGAGGCACATGATGAGTCATTTTTCGGCATCCTGGACATAGCATTGGTCGTTGGTCTCTTCTTAGCGGCAGCATGGTGGCTCTTGAAAAGAAGAAAGCGGGAAGAACTCACGCCGACAACAAAATCCTACTCTATCCAGTAATTATTCTTTTTGAAGTGTCTTAGATACGTGGTTATGTGATCAAATGTTTCTATAAAAGAAATGAATCTCGATAGATTCTAATGGAGTTATATATTATCTGCCGAGTAGTCAATAAATAACTTCCTCTGAAGGAAGGAAAAAATTTGGTTGAACCTAAATTAAAATAATATTAAGAACCGGTTCTTTCGTGTCAAGTGCACGGTTATCAAGCCGCCAATTATCTATCATGTTTCGAGAAATGTGAAATCAAAATAGCATAATCCATATGTTGCGGTTTGATAACTGCTTGGCCTAAAATGAGATATTTGAGATGGTTCAACTATTCCGGACTCCTCCTACTCTTTATATTCTTTGGAGTCTCACTTTAAAGAGTGAAAATTGAGCCAGTCTTGAAAAAGAGTGGCCCAGTTTTCAATCTTTAAAAGTGAGATTTTACTTTTTAGAATGAGATTCACTGCAAAACGTATTAAAGAGATGGCTTACGGCTTACTACCTCTATTGTAAACGGCTCTTAAAAGAATCCTTAAACACACATCCAAGGATTACTGACATTGTAATGCGCTACTGAACTATGTTTAATTCTTCAATTACAGACCGACGTCATTCGTCGCGGTACCGCCATCAGAGAATTCCTTTATCAAAAAACTGAAGTCCTCTGGGCGAAGTCTGGTCGTGTTCTACGGCAGCCAAACGGGTACTGCTGAAGAATTCGCTGGTCGTCTCGCCAAGGAGGGTATCAGATACAAGATGAAGGGCATGGTGGCCGACCCCGAGGAATGCGACATGGTATGTGAATCGCTACAGTAATTAAATAAATTTTTTAATTCAGAGAAAAAAAGAACGGGAGAGAATCTCTTTTCTAAAGCGAATTAAATCACAAACATCTACGCACGAACATCTACGTACGTAGATATTTATTCCATGCAAGATGGAGCGAGACTTCTCGATCGATGTCATTAAGCCAATCGAGAAATTCTTGTTATTACTAACATGTATATTTCTGACACATGTAGAAACATACACACTGATAGTCTTGCCTCGTTGATCTCGACCTTCCCGCGAATGATAAACAATATATTATTTACGATAAAAAAAAAAGATTAACGTGAAACATTAGAAATATTTTCCTTTTTTACAACAGGAAGAGTTGATACACTTGAAAACTATTCCAAATAGTTTGGCAGTGTTTTGTTTGGCTACATACGGAGAGGGCGATCCCACCGACAATGCAATGGAGTATATTGAGTGGCTCAAGAACGGTGACGGTGATCTCACAGGATTAAATTATGCGGTATGTATGTACATACGTGATCATTTCTATACATACGAGCGTGGCACGTCACAATCGCTATCAATTAATTATCTAAATTACTTTGTCCTTCAGCAGGCTGCGTGTGTTGTTCAAGTATTCATTGTAGTTTCCATAATACATGCCATAATCATAATAATCTAATTAATAATAATATAATTAATAATAATAATAATAATGATGATTATAGTAATGATAATAATAATAATGATAATCTACGCGCGGATATAATTCAAGGATACGAACGAATTTGCCTTTCTCTTCTTTATTTTTATTTCTCTCTTTCTTTTCACGCTTTTCTTCTTCAGTATCTTTTTCCGAGTTTTTTTCTTTGAACAACAAATAATAAACAGAGTTAAAGACTGAGAGATGATGGGAAAAATCCATCGTGGCAATTAAATGACCTGAGGGTCGATTGTATATCTTGAACGAATTTACTGGAGGATACTTATAATTTCACCAATTGTTTTTCAATTTGTGAGTTTGTAAAAATTCTTTCTTCTAATTGGTCCATCAAACGCTTCAAAGCATTTGTAGCGAGACTTTGACCACAACCACAATCGACCCCAGTCACAATCGATCCCAGTCGCAATCGATCCCAGAATCGTTATTTCACAGTGGTGCCCTCACGTTCCTCACTCCATTAAGTATTGTGTAACATATGAGTCGTCTAATAGTATGCATGTTATGTATGTACATACTATATAACACACGTTCAACGATCGTATATAATACTATGTGATACCGGTGCTTAAAATCGCAGTTTCTCTGGTAGAAAGTGAAAGTACCGCGTCGAAGTATATGAGACTGCGTTGTCGCAGTCATTCGGACGCGAATGCGTATTGCGTGATACTCTGCAAATCATGAACATCGGAATGTTATGCGCTGAACTCTTCCATCTCGCTCTGCGGCACTGTCGCCGGGCCGGCGGTGTCGTAGCGCTGACAGCATGGCGACGTGCTCCAATATCGCGCATATCGTACGAGGTATCGAGATATATCGAAGTTCGAAAGTCGATGAGAACTCGAATCATTGGAAAACAAAATCTACGGTCGCGTTTCAAATTACACGCCAATAATCGTTTCGCTTAATTGTTATTATTATTTGTTTTAGGTATTCGGGCTGGGTAATAAAACCTATGAACACTATAATGAGATTGGAATATATGTGGATCACAGATTGGAGCAGCTGGGTGCTACGCGCGTTTGCGAGTTAGGTCTTGGGGACGATGACGCAAAGTAGGTTCTCGGCAAATTTACTTCTTTTTTTCACACATCCGTTCTTTATTTTTACAATTTAAATAAAGTACAAATAAAAAATTCGAAATAACAATTAAAATAAAAAAATTAATATGTATTTTTTTTAATTATAACATTAATTATTGTTAAGACAAATATATTTTACTTATTTTCATCCATTAATTATTGTTAAGACAAATATATTTTATTTATTTTCATCCATTCTTAATTTCAACAATTTTTTAGAATTTCTTTTTCTTAATAATTAATTTTAATGTTACAGCATAGAGGATGACTTTATTACGTGGAAAGATAAATTTTGGCCAGCCGTCTGTGAGTTCTTTGGAATCGAAGGCACTGGCGAGGATGTCAGTATTCGACAATATAAACTTACGGAACATGTAGATCTATCAACCGATCGCATCTACACTGGAGAGCTCGCTCGTCTTCATTCCTTTACAAACCAGAGACCGTAAGTTCTTATTTACTATAGAATTGCGTCAAATAATCTCAATTTCCATATTTAGAATTTTTAATCTTTTATCTATAGGCCGTATGATGCAAAAAATCCATTCTTGGCTCCTGTGAAAGTGAATCGCGAATTACATGGTCCAACATCCGACAGATCATGCATGCATATAGAATTCAACGTTGAAGGCTCCAAAATGCGATACGAGACAGGTGATCATTTGGCCGTCTATCCCGTGAACAGCGCGGAGCTGGTGAACAAAATTGGTGAACAATGCGGCGCGAATTTGGATACTGTTTTCACCCTTACGAATACAGACGGTATTTACTCGCTTTCTCTCTTCTTATTTTTACTTGTTTCTCCCAATTTTTATGTGAGAATGATTTATGCATTTGCATTTTTAAAAATAATCTACTATTCGCTTTACAGAGGAGTCCTCAAAGAAGCATCCATTCCCTTGCCCTTGCAGCTATAGGACTGCTTTAACACATTACTTAGATATTACAAGTAACCCACGCACGCACATTCTCAAGGAGTTAGCGGAGTACGCGACCGATACCGCAGACAAAGAGAAGCTAAAACTGATGGCGTCGACCACCGCAGAGGGCAAAACTGCTTATCAACAATGGATAATTCAAGAGAATCGCAATATTGTGCATATTTTAGAGGATATTCCCAGCTTGAAGCCACCTCTAGATCATCTGTGCGAGATTTTGCCACGATTACAATGTCGATACTACTCAATATCCTCGTCTCCGAAGGTATCTCTTTTAATTGATTGTAAGAATAATTTAAGAAGAGGTTTCTTTTTTAAAAAATGACTTGTTTAAAAATCATTCTTTCCGTTTCAGCTTCATCCAACTTCGATCCATATTACGGCAGTAGTGGTGGAGTACAAAACTCCGACTGGCAGAATAAACAAGGGTGTTACGACTAGTTGGTTGAAGGAGAAACATCCCTCCGATCCACCTTGTCTCGTCCCGATTTTTGTAAGGAAATCTCAGTTCCGTTTACCAACGCGCCTGAATATCCCCATCATCATGGTTGGTCCAGGAACCGGTTTAGCGCCATTCAGGGGCTTCATACAGGAGCGAGATTTTGCCAGAAAAGAAGGTAGCATGCTTTCACTTTCGATATCTCGTAACATATTCTCCCCGTCAATAGAATGTATCAATATTTAAATCTTAATTCCAGGTAAAGAGACAGGCGACACAATATTGTACTTTGGA
Organism: Trachymyrmex cornetzi; assembly: GCF_001594075.2. Taxonomy (NCBI): domain Eukaryota; kingdom Metazoa; phylum Arthropoda; class Insecta; order Hymenoptera; family Formicidae; genus Trachymyrmex; species Trachymyrmex cornetzi. The sequence continues at coordinate 410,895 of NW_017297438.1, forward strand.
TGCAGAAAAAGCCAAGAGGATTATCTTTATCATGAAGAATTAGAGCAGTATGTGAAGGATGGCACTTTAACGTTGCACACCGCGTTCAGCCGGGAACAACTGCACAAAGTCTACGTCACACATTTACTCGAGAAGAACAAAGAGGAAATATGGCGTGTTATCGGCGAACAAAACGGACATATTTATGTTTGCGGGTTAGTTTAAAGAATCTATTATTATAAAAAAAATTTATATTAAAATTTTTACATGTAAATTATGTATGTTCTTAGGGATGCAAGAAACATGGCTCGCGATGTGCACAATATATTGCTCAAAGTGGTGATGGAACGTGGCAACATGTCAGAACTTGATGCTGCAAATTATATCAAGAAGATGGAGTCACAAAAGCGATACTCTAGTGATGTTTGGAGTTGAGCCATATTAATTGTATCATAGAGAAATATACAGAAGAATTTTTTAAAGTGCGAGGGCCAGAGTTTGATGCTTGATTCATTAAAGCGACGGAATGGTAGTATAATGACATTCAGTCAAATCGTTTATCATTTTCTCTATCTTCATTTAATGATTTTCATCCGATGAGTTTTATTCCGTCATCATGTCCTGCCGAATAGAATAATTATAGTTAAATTACATTCGATAGCCAGAGCCAGCATTACATACAGAGGCCTTTTTAAAATTTATGCGAAGTATTTAAATATGTACGACTTATTTTTCGTATTTGTGTTTTTATAAATAACAAATTTATAGATCGTCTTATATTAAATATTTAAATGTATTAGCTACATATTTATGTAAGTCCGATTTTCGAAAGGACTGACTTTATTTAAATTTTTTTGAAAGAAATGTAGAGAGACTCGATAACTCGTGGGATTTTTTGTACATATTTTTTGCACCGTTTATAATTTAAATAAATATATGCATGACAGATTATTTCATATTTAGTAAAAGCATTCGTTAACTCTTCATGGTCAGGAATTGTCGCCTTTGCTATTTCATAGTCTTGATAGATATGTTTATCGAGTTTCTGTACATACTTACATTATTCGTATGTAGCATCTCTGCCTATCTCATCAAGAATGCTAATCAGTTATTTATCTACAAAATGATCATAAAATTATTTTATGACTAATTTTATTACAATTATATAATAATTTTTATCATATCTGTACAATTACTTTAATGAACTCTGATAATTTTTATATACATAAACAATAAGACGAGATAGATTAGCTCGTCTCTGCTGATATTTTAACATTCTTAACGTATTGTCTAATAAAACATATCAGGTCTGGTCACCGTGATGTAACAAATACTATTCGTTACATAAATTGTACAAACAATTTCATTGAAATTTTGTTGTTTTTCATTATCATCCGCGATCGTTCGATCGCAATGCGCCAATCTGGTTAAATGTTACATCTCACATCGAATATAAGGCGAATATAATGTAATGAATATAATTTCTTTTTATAAGATCAGTATATACGTATAGACAATGTGAATAATTGTTATTATGAAAGAGGACTTTGTTAAGTTTGCTCTTGATACTAATTACATTTCTTAGAAGTGCAATCGGATATCAATTGGTGATATTAGTCAGTATATAGTGAAATCTTTTACGCGATATTTAAAGCAAATTTATTCCAGTGTTTGAAATAATATTTTTAACTTAAGTTGGTGCGTGTGAACCAAAGCGATCTTTAGTGAAACTTAAGGCTCAGAAGACCTGTTACTAGTGAATATTAGTTCGAATTCAATCCATCGTAGTGCAGCATATAATATATACAAATCAAAATAGTTATCGCGTGCGCACTGGTTTCAATCAACATACATTAAAATTGTTAATTTAGACTTTCTCTGTCTCTATTTAAGAGTTCAAATGAATTATAATTGAGTTAATTATAAGAGAACCGATATTGAGCAACAATGTAACTGTTATTAATATTGAAATTAAATAATACAATTGATATTGTTATAGCAATTATGAATGAGATGATCGCTGTTTATTTACATAGCGTTTTTAATCGTTTTTAATCCGAGAATATAAAGGTATGCGTGTAGTTTAGCTATGAGCGGTAATCGATTCTTAATTTAGGAGTGTTTTAAGTAATATGTCTTAAGATGCTAATACGACTGTGATAGGTTGATGACATCTTCAAGCTATACTTAAGATAGTCTTAAATATGAGAACCTAAATACCGGCCTGTTGGCGATTGTATAACGAATTATAACTAATTATATTTTTACACGATGCATACAGGGATGGTGAATAAAAATCATGTTGATCAACATATGTAAAGCAATCAGGGGATCGATTGTGTATTTTGATACGAGATGAAAATGACAAAACTGAGTAAATTCACTAGATGTTGACCAATGAAATTACAAAATTCGAGTGAATTGTTCATTTTCGTAATTTCTATCTCATTTTGAGATGCACAATTGACACCCAGATTATATTATTTGCAGTATAATTTTATTTGCATATCGAGAAATAATATTATTGTTACATTAATTTTTCACGATTATATCTGCACAAAATGATTTTATAATTTCTTTTCCGTAAACACAGAAAGTATAATTTCAGTTGAAAAATAACACTAGTTTACAGCAAAAAATTACTTTGAACCGGACTACGTGTCTTTTATAGATTTTTGGATGTTGAAAACAATGCTGCAGGCGAAAAAATTCTAGCACGTCGGATTTCCAAGATAATTGAGGTTTAATACTTAAAAAATAGCTTTTTTGGGATATTTGACATTTTTTAATAAAGGTCAACGTTATCTTGAAATTTCGATCAGGAGTCATGAATGTATTGTGCATCCCCTACAAAATGCATTTTTTTTTATTTCAATATCTTACTTTTTAGCCATGTTATGAACGATTAAAGATAGGAGCTATTTTGAATATGGTGACTCCAGCAGCATCATATGTGTATGCGGATTAATTTCTTAGGGTCATATTTTGATAACTGTACCTTAATACTTTTATGCACAGAGAGAACTATGAGACTAATCCACTGATGTAATAAAAATACATCGTTGCTTAAAAAAAAAAAAATGCAATTAGTAATATGCAACTACATATCTTTCATAAAACAACTCTCTCTCTCTCTCTCCTCTCTTTTTCTCCCCCCCCCCTCTCTCTCTCTATGTTTGTGTGATGCGCGTTGTTTTAAAATGATTTTAGCGTTACCGCATGCGCATATGATGCTGCCGGTCCTCATATTCGACATAGCTCTTATCTTTAATCGTTCATAACATGACTAAAAAGTAAGGTATTGAAATAAAAAAAAATGCATTTTATAGGGGATGAGCAATACATTCATGACTCCTGATCGAAATTTCAAGATAACATTAACCTTCTTTATTAAAAAATATCAAATATCGCAAAAAAGCCATTTTTTAAGTATTAAACCTCAATTATCTTGGAAATCTGATGTGCTAGAATTTTTTCGTTTGGGAAATCGTTTTCAGCATTTAAAAATCTACAAGAGACACGTAGTCCGGTTCAAAGTAATTGAAAAAAAAAATTGTAAACTAGTGTAATTGACTAAATTAAAGAATGAGAGGGGAATCGATTGTGTATCCATGGTGGATACCGTGGATACACAATACGTACGCGTGTACATACATGTATATCTTGAGACGAGGTGAAAATTGCAAAATTAAGTGAGCAAATTCACTTAAATATTTGTAATTTTATTGGTCAACGCGTAATAAATTTGTTAACTTTTGTAATTTTTGTCTCGTTTTAAGATACACAATCGTCTTCCTGTAAGTTACAGAAACATTTTACCGGCAAAAGTAAATTATCCTTTTCCTTCTATTTTAGTGGAGATTTGTATCATCGACGTGGGTTCGTGTCTCAGCTGAATAAGGATTTTCTGTAGACCTTCGCAACCCTCAGTATAATAGTATATTATGTGATATCATGCGCAGAGAGGTCGAGCAAACCTCGTCGTGGGTTATATCATGGTCAATATTTCAGATTTCAATCACGATTCGAGCTGATTCGAGCACGGGATCGATAGTAGGATTAGTAGGCTCGCGTGTGGTGTAAAACAGAAATTATGAATGGTAAAAATAGGCGTGGCGGCAACACGACCGCTCCGCTGAAAGCCCTGAAAAGTCCCAGTCGAGGACGTTACGAACGTCAGAAATTGGAAGAGAATCAGTAAGTATTTCTCCCCTCTCTCTCTCTCACATTAAAAACACGCGGGTTGCGGTATCTTCGCGACGGGACCGTCGCCGTTTGGTTCTTGTTGATGGCGAAGACCCTCGGGGAAAGCATGAAATGCGAAGAAACAACATCAGCAGAAGCACGTAAGTTTGTTTATTTACTTTACGCAATTTCAAGAAATTATCCCATGATTATTGAGTAATTGTTAATTATTGAAATTATTGAGAATTATTCGTCTTATAGGATCAGTCCGCTGACGCAGAAGATAAAGGCTCCCCAACACTTGCTGCGACTCAAGGACGAGGAGGATGGCTGTGACGACGAATGGGATGGTCGTTTCCGACTACCTAGTTTGCCAAGGCAGAAAGCGTTAAAAGATGATGACATCCAGTCCAATAGCAACAGCGCGGCAACATCTGTTTCATGGTCGCAGGAGGTGGAGAGCGTGGCAACTCAGAAATTGGAAGAGCAATGGACCGCCGTGGAAGAGACCTTCTACGAGGAGGACACTCAGATGCTTAAAAATTTTATTTTGGACGAGTGCAAGCAGTGGAAGACACAGATACCATATTTGAGAATAATTGGCAAGAACCCGGCAAGAACTTGTGACAGCAATAGTACGCAACGTGACGTTGGTTCCAGCAGTAAGAAGACAAAGAGACTTGATGATTCGCAGAACGATGAAGTATTCATAGAACGCAACCTTTCAATGAAGGTAAAGAAAGAGTTTCTTTTGTATGTCGTAATCTACATGTATATATACTATTTTTTATATACTTATATATAAAAAATACTTATATTATTTATAGGAAGGAGAGGATTCTATGCAATACAAATTGAATAAGGCAAAATTCGAAGATGTTCTCGACATGATGATGGAATCTGTAATCTCAGAGCTTTTTCCTAACGAGAAGGATGAAACAGATTCTTTGGGTGACGATTTGACTGACGCCCTAAGAATAGCTCCCGCTCCTGTTCACGGTAATAGAAATTCGTCAAGAAATTCAAAAGCAAATTGGACAGAGGAAGCAATCTCGCCTAATTATATCGAGAACAAATCTATAAGTATAAGAAATCGATTGCTAGATACAGAAAGTTCCCTTCAGACAATAAAGAACGATGCAGATCTTCAAGGAATCCAGAAGTAAGATTAAAAGGCAGTAAAATAATACAGGCGCGCTTATTGTTACTTAATGTGTACTTTATTTCTAGGAAATCAAGGAAGTCAATTTCTGCAAATAAACTAAGAGACTTTGGTGATACGGAAGATGATGCTTTGAAGTCCAAAGAGCGGTTGTGCACGCCACATATAGGCAGAAATAAGCTTGGCACTATTTTTAATGAGAGGATTGTTGTAAGCCCTGTGCCCTTTACAGTGTCTACACGAGAAAGCTTCTCTACTGTAAAGACCATCCCGATTAAATTTATGAACGAAGATTTAGAAATCTCTTCCGCCCAAGGTAGCTAATATTGAGTTTTATTTCAGTATCAATTGATTAATTAATATGAACGCAAACAAAAATCGTTAATATTTTAGGATTAGCTCGAAACGTTGGCTTCCAAAGTTCTGCGAAAAAGTCGGGTGCCTTCTTGAGAAATCCGAATATTCATTCCGCCTGGCAAGCTTCTGTCTCTCCTACTATTTGGCCGAAAAATATCCGACTCGCTCCCATAGACACTTCGAGACTTCCTAACAGCAAAAATAGGTGCATTAGTCGCAGTTAAAACATTTCTTTGATCTTTAAATAGTCGGGGAAATTTAAGAGCGAAGAATAATTCGAATTATAAATTTCAGATCATTGGCACCGTCGCCTGCTGTCCAGCACTACAGCAGAAAATCATTGAGCCCGATTTCTCGTCCCATAATACCAAAATCCGCCCATATAACTCGTGATTGTAGCATCAATTTTTTAGAGATTCAAGGGAAGCATATCGTTCCCAGCTGGGACTACAGTCCCAAAGTGGCCAAGAACAAGAAGAAAAAAACTCGAACAAAGGAAAGACTTTGAGAAGAAGTAATCCGATAAAGTCAGAAGCGCTTTGAATATTTGCATGCAAGAAATATATTTTTTAAAAATGTCAGACACGTGTATCCTGCATGTAACTGCAAAGAAGCCTAGAAGTACAAAATGCTTTAATGCGTTCGGTTTCGCAAGCAGGATAATGCCTGAGCACGATGAAATGCTTTAAGCTGAAGTATATATATATATATCATATACTATATATTTACTGCGCGCGTCAGTAGGTCTGTTCGCGTTGCTTGCACTTTTTATAAGAATCTTTTTCAGAATTTCCGCTTTCTCTTTTTTCAACGCCCGAATTATATATTTATCTCGTTTTAAGCAAAAGTTTTGGGGGATTTTAAGCAACGCGAACAAACTTAATGTAAAGTATTTACAAAAGATGATCGTCGCACGCATATGCGCGACAGCGTTTTATTTTAAATACATATCGTTATTTCATAGGTAATACTGTTTCTACCTCACCAAGTGTCCGTGTTGTTCAAGTATTCTACACGCTTATCGCGAGTGGATATATTTTTGTATACCGCACAATTGTAAAAATTTATTGTATGTGAATAAATATATATAATAACTTTATTGTTGGACAAATATTATATCGCCTTATCCCGCGCTGTTCTAAGCCTAAAATTTGATTCCATCTAAAGAAATCTGATTAAAAATTAAAAATGAAATATAATGGTGTTCTATATATATGTTGTGTCGTAAATATAAAATAAAGATCGTTACTTTTTGCTCGTTATGTTATGTGACATTAAGATTAAAAATATGCAAGAGAGTATATGTGTGTATATAGAGACAATAAAATAGCAAAGGTTACACCTGATAAATGCGCGAACTTTTGTAAAATTATAATCCCACATGTTCTTGTAATAACGTCTCGAAGGACACGTGATACGGAACCGCAGGAAATTCGAACAGAGGCGGCATTTGCGCAAGTTCGGCGCTTTTCCCTCTTCTGTGGTCGCAGCGCGTTTAGTTTCGCGTGAGCTTGCAACAGTGGAGGATGCTTTAACGACCGGTGAAAAGTTTCGGTAAAAATGTCGAGAGAAAATTTAAAATAATTACGCAACAACATCGGATCGCGCTGTGACGAAAGAAAGAACAAAAAGACAAAGAAAGTTTTACAGAGAATTCGACGCAGGTCTTTTGATCCGAGCACAACTGCTGCAGAACTTATTTGCAAGCGAGTTCATATCATCGAATCGAGAAAAAGTAACCGTCCACTAATTAGATAAATTTTTAAACAAAATGTTCTTTATAAGATAATTTGCTTTCAATGTGGAGTAAATGTCACATGTTTTTTGGGAGTACTTGATTACTCTTTAAATTCTTTGGAATGGAATCTCATTCTAAAAAATGAAATTTGAATCAGTCTTGATAAAGAGTGGATTAATTTTTAATCTTTAAGGTAAGATTTCACTCTTCAGAAAGAGATTTACTTTAATAAGTTACAGAGAGTAACTAGTGTAATAAGCTTGAAGAGATAACTGCTTAAATTATAAAAACATTTTTAGAAAAATATCTTTCAAGTAATTACGAGTGACATAATCCTGCAGGATTTTTGTTAAAAGGCATATAAACGTGCGGATCTATTGGACGTCCCATGATAACGCAGACAAAGGACCTCGTGAAGGATCCCATCGGCGATATGTCTACTTACGAAAGGCCGAGCGACGTGCATCATCTGTCGACGATGACAAGAATTGTAGGGGTGTGCACCGCTATTGGTGAGTCCCAATAATTTATGTTTCGCATTTAATAATCGCACATTACATCCCCGCCGATCCTACAATTATGTATTATTATTGATGTTATTTTTTTTCGTCGAGGAAAATGGACCTTCCATCGAAGGGTGTAGAAGCTGTAGGAGATTGAAATTCAAAAATTATTGATTTATCATTAATACTAAGATTTATTAATTAATTTAGAAATTTATAACAATTAGAGGCTGCGAGTTAGTAGCACGATATCACAAATTATATATAAACCAATACGGCATAAATCGTTTCAACAATATTGCAGCAACATTCCAGGGATATTGCATTAATATTAAAGATGTTGCAACAATGTTGCCGCAATCTTCTGTTCTGTATGAGTAAAGAAAAAACTTTTGCTTGGTTTGAATAAAAATTTCATCTCGAGAGGAAAAAGGTAACTGCAGTGGCGGCGTAATGAAAACGTTCCTCTCTGCCGCTTCGAACGAGAATGAGGATCATGGGGATGGTGCACGGACACTGCTTTTCATTACTGCTTAGAGATGGTAGAAAGGCTCTGTACCTGTCGGCGAGGCTATTTACACCTGCTTAATATTAATGGATCGTTAAAGCACAGCCGAAGACTGCTTGGAACTACGAGTTCTTTCGAGATCCACCCGGTGAACGGGGGTCTCGCGCTTAAATAGTCGCACATTATCGGACTTCTGCGAAAATTCCATGGCGCATTCCTTATTTCTCAGACAATTTGAATTCTTACGAGAGAAGAATTTAAATTGTTTGAAAACCGGCGATGACAAAATGATAAGGCAACATAAATAACATAACAAAAAATTACATAATTTTACTTTTAGACAAAAATATTGAGGAAAAGATGGAATAGATGAAAATGTGGATCTTCATTTTATTATTTTCTGTGTAATTTTTTAAAAATTATATTCAATAATATATATATATATAAAAAAGCCACCAGTACCTTTAACCGGTGATTGGTAAATATACGACAACAAATTATGTTGTTGTGATTGCTGCTATATCAACCAATTATTAGTAACCGAAACAAACTATATAGAATCTAACCCGTCTTTTGGATAGACATTAGCTCGTTTACATAGAATTCGTAGATGATCGTGAAGTCTTAAGTCGTAGGAAATCAATCAAGCACAGTCAAATATAGGGAGAATACTTCAATAGAATTAGTCAATTTCTTACGATTTGAGACCCTGCAACCGTCTACGACTTTTATATATATATGAGCCTTTTATTTGCTAGCGATACTATTGATTATTTGATACATTGACAAATTAATTTGCAATCGTAACAAATCGATCGTTTTTTTTAACAAATATCACATTTGCTTTCCCTTGACTTGTTCCTATAATAAAATCATTTCTCTCAGTGCAGTAAGAAAAATTATTTAAATGAAAGGACTATGATGTGTCTATCTGAGTGTGATAGTAAAGTAAATTCTGTATATTTTTACAGAATCTGCTTTCTTCAGGTCTATTTGAACTTGCCACAAAATTCAAATAGCTTAAATTCAAAGTTAAAATCTGAATGTATAAAGATATTATCCAATTCAAAAGTTTCTTTTCATGAACACATTTTCTTAGCGATACTTTTGCATTGAGTCTGTCCTCATGAATGTTTATCACGAGCAGGACGAGCACCTCTTTTCCGCTTATTACTGATACCTCCAGAGATTTCTTAAAATTATTTTAAGGTGATAACCGCAAAGATTTTTAACAAAATGTATCCAAGTTTCTTCGTATGTCGTATTTTCAATATCAAGTTTAATGTGGTTCAAAATGTAATTAATAAGTTTATATCTTAAATTAATTCTTAAGATGTTACTCTTCTTAACTATATTTTTGTTAGGATATAATTAAGCGTGTCACCAATTTTATATTAGACCAAATTCTATCACATGAATATATAATACGAGCCCTGGAATTTTTAACAAAAAATGTAATGTTTTTCATTAAAAATCCCGGACTCCGCAATATTTATTTAATGTCCATTTCTACTAATGTAGATTAATTTTTCAGTTTAATTTACTCTTTAACTTTTTCCAATTCTTAGAACTAGAAAAGGATAAAAAGTAAACCAAGATTAAAGTTAATCTACATTGATAGATTAATTATGAAACGGGAATAAGAATAAGTAAAAATCTTTTTACACACAAGAAGTGTTAATTATAATAGAATTTTAAGTGGGACCCACATTGCTATAAAGTAGGAACCCTTTTGCTCTGTATTTATATATACGAAGTAAAATAGCAATTGTTAACAATAGTCCTATTTAACAATATCTAGAAATAATCGACAAAAGTAAGTTTAATGGACTTCGAACGCTTAAAAAACACTCCGTTAGATTCGACTGCCAATAACACACGTGTTCCCTTCGTTTTCCGACTATTTTGTCCCCGTCGCGACAAACAATGACGAAAAATACTCTCGACGGATCCGATGGTCCATTATCTCCGAATGAATGGTGGAGGTTTTTGGACGGCGACGCCGAAACGCTCCATGTCGCGACGCTGCTGACTCATCATCCATCGCGAGCCATCGGAAACGACACGGGGATTAATTGCCCGCGACAATCACGCTTTGGCTGGGTCTCTTAATTGATAACACTTAATGTATCCACCCCTCTGGGAGGGCAATTAGCGCGTTTGATCGATCCAACGAATGAATGGCGAGTCGCTTTCAAGAGCGTTTAGGATCCAGTAGTGTGTCCGATGAATACACCTAATAAAGGAATAAAAAATGAACAAAATACTCATTCGAATACACTTCTTTTTTATGGGAGGATCCCGTTTGCCTACAATCCCGATTGCACACACCAATGAGAATATTTTATTTTTAAATTGGCCAATTAGCGACACATGTGTGCAATATACAATGTGTGCAATCGGAGCCTTCCCCTTATTTATTCACCAAGGAACGAATAAACATTTTTTCATTCCATTTGAATGAATATTTTTTTAATATGATTACAAATATTTTCGTTTCGTATTCACTTTTACTCTGTATTATCTGCACGTAGCTTGCAAGCCAGCAGAAGAGAGAAAACAGAAATCTATAAAGACAATTACTACAATTACACCATGCGCTTAGTCCGCGACCTATACGATGAGCGTTGTTTAATCTTAGGTTACACAGAGACATTTTTATTGAGAATAAATAATATATCAATTTAATGTCCACAGACAAGATGTCTTATAAAATGTTCATAACATTACTGTGATGTAACCAGAATTATATTGGAATATATTTATTATATATGCCGCTTTATCAGATCTATAGATATTTATAAATAAAAAATGTATTGCTTTCTAAAATATTTTTCAAAATTTCTAAGTTTCCTTCATAAAATGAATATTACAATGATAAAAATAAATAAAATTAATTTTTTTTACTTAAAGTCATCAAAATGCCGATTATAGTTAAGGGGTAACGATTGCTTATTGGAGCTTACTTTTTCAGTTTATATTTTGTTTGAATGAATATGAAGACTCGTTAAATATTCAGTTTTTTTGTACATAAATATTTTTTAAATAAATATATAATTACATTTTTGTTACATGAAAATTTTGAATAAATGCAGTTTGGAGCTCAATTATAAATTTTTGTATTCATCGGGCACGCTAGGATCCAGGCCTCGAATCTGTCCATTGACGTTTAATTACGTGCGGTTTCTGGTGCCAAACAGTCTCGTGGACGATGTAAATCGCTCGCTGAAATCACCAAACGTGTATGGCATTCCCGAGAAACACATAAAAAAAAAATTAATAAAAATCAAAATAACTTTATTTTGATTCTTAATGCCAATAAACAGTCAAATTTAACAATAAAAAATCATTATTTTGATTCTCATGACGTCAAAATAAAGTTGATTTGATCTTCTCCCGATTTGGTGTGTTCTTTGAGATGCTCACGATTCTTTTCTAGGATTTGATTGATTTTTGAATGACGAACGAATGTCACAATTTCTTTATGATCACGTTTGCCGCATGCATGTCGTGTATTATACAGCACAACACACACACACACACACACACACATACATTTTTCTCTTTCATTTTAACAATTTATCGTGCTGTCCATTCGGCACCTCGTTGAAGGGCTCACTCGGACGGTTTTAATTGGTTCACACGAGTGTAAAGCAAAATATTTTACGCTCACGGGTGGTGCAAATGGACCACGAGAATATTTGCGGGGAAATTGCTCGCGATTTAACGAAATGGTTTTCCCCGGAAGAACATTCGTCGCTTCGCGAATCGCATATTTTTTCATGTTGCGTACCTATAATAATGTTGCGCGCGATGGCTTGTTTCGTGATAATTTTATCGCGCTCCTGTTTCAAAATTCGTTGACAATACTCGTAGTGCCAGCAGGCTTGCACCTGTATATACATATGTATAAATTTATACACAATAGCTCGGTATTTATTCGAGAGGATATTTTTTTTATCTGTTATTACAGTTGCAAACCGCACGCGCGAAGATCAAACCTCTCCGTTTGTTTCGCGCTGTTTTATCTTTTCCGAAGGTGGTATTTTTGATAAAGGCGCGTAAGAAATGAACAATGTGACGACAATTGCAGCGTGCGTTTCGCGACCGCGAGCGACGTGAAACCGAGCTGACAGCTCGGTACAAACCGGCCGTTATTTATACCGTTGGTACACCGAGGCACCCGCATTCGCGATATCCGACTTTTTCACTTAATCCGGCACTGAGAGAAAAGATTTTGTTATAGGAACAAATCAAGGGAAAGCAAATGTGATATTTGTTAAAAAAAACAATCGATTTGTTACGATTGCAAATTAATGCATTGCAAGTTAAGAAGAGTAACATCTTAAGAATTAATTTAAGATATAAACTTATTAATTACATTTTGAACCACATTAAACTTGATATTGAAAATACGACATACGAAGAAACTTGGATACATTTTGTGATTGCAAAAATCTTTGCGGTTATCACCTTAAAATAATTTTAAGAAATCTCTGGAGGTATCAGTAATAAGCGGAAAAGAGGTGCTCGTCCTGCTCGTGATAAACATTCATGAGGACAGACTCAATGCAAAAGTATCGCTAAGAAAATGTGTTCATGAAAAGAAACTTTTGAATTGGATAATATCTTTATACATTCAGATTTTAACTTTGAATTTAAGCTATTTGAATTTTGTGGCAAGTTCAAATAGACCTGAAGAAAGCAGATTCTGTAAAAATATACAGAATTTACTTTACTATCACACTCAGATAGACACATCATAGTCCTTTCATTTAAATAATTTTTCTTACTGCACTGAGAGAAATGATAGATTTTGTGGCAAGTTCAAATAGACCTGAAGAAAGCAGATTCTGTAAAAATATACAGAATCTACTTTACTATCACACTCAGATAGACACATCATAGTCCTTTCATTTAAATAATTTTTCTTACTGCACTGAGAGAAATGATTTTATTATAGGAACAAGTCAAGGGAAAGCAAATGTGATATTTGTTAAAAAAAACGATCGATTTGTTACGATTGCAAATTAATTCGTCAATGTAACAAATAATCAATAGTATCGCTAGCAAATAAGAGCCTCATATATATATAAAAGTCGTAGACGGTTGCAAGGTCTCAAATCGTAAGAAATTGACTAATTCTATTGAAGTATTCTCCCTATATTTGACTGTGCTCGATTGATTTCCTACGACTTAAGACTTCACGATCATCTACGAATTCTATGTAAACGAGCTAAAGTCTATCCAAAAGATAAGTTAGATTCTATATAGTTTGTTTCTGTTACTAATAATTGGTTGGTATAACAGACTAGCAGCGATCACAACAACATAATTTTTGTTGTTACATATTTACCGATCACCAGTTAAAGGTACTGGTGGCTTGCTAAATTAACAAAATCCTTTCTCTCAGTGTAATGTTTATGTTTGTATCATTATTTACTGTAATATCTAAAACTGTTTAGTAAAACTAATGTTTGTTTTTATATTACTCTACCATATTAGTTTTCAACGTAACATTTTTTAATTTTATGTTTCAACTAATCCTTCTTATATTTTTTTTAACTATCACATTTTCTATTTACATTGTAATAATAATTTTTATTCAAATATAACTTCCTTTTACGTCGCCTAATGAATCAATATGATTTTTTTAAAGGAATTGAAAATGTGCTTGCAAGAACTTTCCATAGTGGACGACACAATGGAAGCAGTCGG
>NW_017297438.1:425305-451882 GCF_001594075.2 Trachymyrmex cornetzi
GTCGATAAAGCGCCGTTGATTTACGTCGATGCCTTATCGCGGAATTCCGTGGGCGGTGGCTGCTAAGAGAATGGAAACTCAAGCAGAACGACAACTCATCAATGACATCGAAATGATTTCGAAGTGAGCATTAAAAGTCATCTTTCGATCATTTACGACTCATTTTAACGTCACTTTATCGTGTCTTGTTCTGCTTGAGAATATATCGCTTGTATATAGCATTTCTCGAAATAGATGCATAAGCACGTGAAAGTTACAAGAGATTTGTCCTCTAGGTATGTTATAGAGAGTCTTTAATCAAAAACTGATCTCTAAACTGTGATCAGACTAGAGATTGAGATTGAGATTGGGTTACAATTTAACCAATCAAAGTAAAGTTCACTAAACTTAAGATTGATTTTCTCTTTCTTCTGACTGGTTAAATTCCAATCCAATCTCAATCAATCTCCAGTTTGATCACGGCTTAAAAGCTTGCTCATGTTCTAGCAAAATCCTACGTTCTAGAAAATATCGATGTGAATTCAACACTATGCGGTGTCTATATAATTCTCATCGTGTTGGAGTTAATATTAACACCGACATGATGTGAATTTAATAACATGAATTTTAAATTAATGCTATGGTGGTATCGACATAAACATCATGTGTTTTATGTAAACATCGCATATACACGGAGAGAATTTTCTCTTAGAATTTAACCTGAAAATCATGATAATAGTGGGACAACATAGTATTTCAAAGAATTGTATATGAGTTTCTTTAATTTACTAATATGTGTCATAATAAGATATGTAATATATTTTATTAATTTTACTAAAGGATTTAGTCGCTTATAATTTTACCATGTAACATAGTAATTGGTCGACTGTAATCGATATTTATCGGTTATTTTCGTTGTCGAGTGTGTCTCTAGCTACGCTAGAACTTACTTCAAAACACTTTACAATCTGCATTATAATTTTTACTACATCATTTATAAAAAGTCTCTTGTATATTTCAAAAAATCTATCGTTACTGATAATATTTCATTATTGTCAAATTGTCCTAAGCTTATTACCAAACATGATGAAATTTGTAATGAATTTTGCGGTAAAAAATAACAAAAAATTCTCTCCGTGTAGTGTTAAATTCACACCGATATTTTTTAGAATGTACGAGCGAGAATACATATTATCTCGTTTTGACTAATTATCCTAATGATTAGAAAATGTCGGATCAATTAAAAATGGCTCTTTTACTCTCTAAATTCTTTGGAATAGAATCTCACTCTAGAAATTTCACTTTAAAGTGAGATTCCATCCCAAAAAAATTTAGGGAGTATGAGTCTTTGATTAAAGAGTCTATAGTCTGTCTGGGAATTCAGGAAGTAATCTCGCTTCTTTGGCACTTCGGCCAGAACCTTCTCAAATCGCGTTAGAATGGCGATGTTATTATCTGCCTACGAATTCATAAAAATTCTCTTGGTTGGCATCGCGTCGCGAGGATCTGAATACTGAGAGCAGGCACGACAAGCTTCAGATAATCGAGTAATACCAGAAAGGTCGCCGTCACCTTCTCGTGAAGCCATATTCGCCATCTCCTGAAGAGGAGCTCCGGAAATGCGGATGACATATCACGTACTCGACGTCGTCGCGTCGCGAGTCGTCTCGCGAGATGATATCATCGTCGTCATCATCGGAGATTTCGAGGGAGCTGCGACTTTCGAAAAGGGAAAAAGAGCGACTAACGAGATGACACGGCGAAATACGCTCCGCGGATGACCCGAGGGACTCGAACTTTCGATTGCTCGTATCTCGTAACGAAGACAAACTGGGGATATTTTGTTACGCGAGTAATCCGAGAACGAACTTAACTTCCATCGCGCATCCGAATAGCGTTCGCAGCGAGAGAGCAATGCAGCTCCGAGCTTTGCGTCCGAGACTTCTTTAGACCGTGTCATCTTAAAGAGAAAAGAGTTTTACGAGCTGTTTCTTTCAAAAGAAATCGAGATTACGGTAGTCCGGAGGGAATCTACGATCGCACGATTCCCATGTTGAGTTTCAAGATTAATGATGCGATGGACATAGAGTTCAATGGTGGATCCGCGGAAAATCTTATATTTTTAATATTTCTAAAATGTTTAATTACAATTTTGATATTCCGAAAATATTTCTTTATTTAAGAAACTCCTAGATATAAAAATCATAGATTCCATTATATGATTCTTTGTTTACGTTAATATAATTTTAAATAAAACATTTTATGAATTATACATTAAAATAGTACTTTAATATTCTGTCTTTTTTTATTTGATCATAAACCTCATCAGGTAAAAAAATTTTTTCGTTGTACCTGACTTTCCTTGATAAATCACTTATTTTTTATAGCAAATTAAGACAATATATTTATCCCACGGTGAGGGTTGAAAAAATTTCAGTTGCGGCTTGCAAATGATCCCCTTTTGGCAAATTTCGGAATCCACCAACGATAGAGGTTAGTAACGGAGACACAAGGTAACTGGAGCAAGGGTTACCACTCCGCCGCAACTTGACGGTCGTCGTTAGACTAGTTCTCCGCACGATCTCGCATTCGTGTACTTTAATTAGTTTCCGGGAGTCTGCGGGCACCGTCGAAATCGCTACCGCAGCATATCCTCTGAAATTATAAACTGCAATCGGATTAACCCTGGTTTCTGAGCGTCTCTCCTGGTTCGTTTACAACGTAAATATCGCGCGCCGGACGCGGGTTCCGCTTTCCCATTTATAATCCCACGTATGACAGCATCCTTCAAACTCGATGAGCTGCAGAATCGTTGGGAAACGAGTTAATTACGCTACGCATATTTATCGACGCAATTAGTATATGCTATTTGGGAGGTATATAACATATATATATAATTCGGTCAGTTTCATTTATTATCCCGTAAATTATAAGTTTATTATAGGGGATATAAATATAAATGAGGCAAATTAAATAAATGAGGATAAATCGAATGTAAATTATTACAAAAATTTATCCGACTTCAAGTACATTTAATTTTAATTCGATTCCGATGCTAATTGTGAGTAGATAGAAATAGTCAATACAGATTTCAGAATATCACATTCTCTCTCTCTCTCTCTCTCTCTCTCTCTCTCTCTTTCTTTCAATTCGCGACGGAAATGTAAAACGGCAATTAGGCGATCGGCGATAATTTATTGCCGCCCGCACCGAGTGCACTTGCCATTCGTATCGAAGCGTAAATCACCGCTAATTTGCACGATGCGATTACGCCGGCGAGAATCAGTCGCCGGTACAAATTACATCTTCCATTCGTGCAGCATTGGTATGTGCATTATGCATTCGCGAGGCACATTCGCGTTCAAAACGGATTAAACACGCCCCGATCGAGATTGCTGAAACAGAATTCTCGGTCAGCGTTATCAGACATATCCGTATATCAGTACAGATCCAAATTGACATTGACGAATAGCTCAAAATAAAATTATAAATAAAACGACCCACTTTCTACGACATAAATTTTAAAACTTGTCGAGTGTTCTAGAGTAGAGATATCTCAATAAGAGTTTGAATACGAGAAAGCTACTTTTGATTGGTCCACTATATTTTAACAATTCCTGAGAGAGAGAAAGAGATAGACAGATAGATGTTTTTATTAATATTCAAGGAGTTAGTCCTCTAAAGATATAATAGATAAGCAAGAAAATGCGGGCAGAAAATTTGGTAATATAATGCAAAATTAAGATAATTATGTCAGATAACAGATAAGAGAGTATAAAAAATGTACAGCAAAAAGTAGCGAAAATAATGTAAACAGAAGGTTTAGTAATTAAACTAAAAAATAAGAAATAAAAATTAAAATAAAATAAATAAAAATATAAGTGAAAAAATAAAGAGCGAAAACTACGACAGAGAGAGAGAGAGAGAGAGAGAGAGAGAGAGAAAGAGTATAAAAAAATGTACAGCGAAAATAATGTAAACAGAAGGTTTAGTAACTAAACTAAAAAATAAGAAATAAAAATAAAAATAAAATAAATAAAAATATAAGTGAAAAAATAAAGGGCAAAAACTACGACAGAGAGAGAGAGAGAGAGAGAGAGAGAGAAATAGAACAGAGGAAGAAAGAAAAAGAAATAGTAAATGTATGTCTTTCTCTCTCGCAGATTTTTGTTAAAACAAAATAGTAAATGTATGTCTTTCTCTCTCGCAGATTTTTGTTAAAACTATTACTTTGCAGACAAAGTCTGTGGCTTATGTTTATAGACCTTATTGAAGGGGATCTCTATCTTAGGGTTCTCTTTCCTTTATTCTCTTTCCTCCTGCATTTTATGGGACTTGTGAAACGGTTCCATGGGACAGGTTTTAAGGGCAAGTAGACCAATGTCTCGAAACTTTGCCGAGCGTATATCGTAACGCGTGCAATGTGAATGCAGATGGACGTGCGGTCTCCCGGGCGCGCCACTGCGAATTCATGTTAACGCGAATTTACTACGGTTTGAGACGCTTTATCCCCATGATCTCTCCACTGCAGCAAGTGTTTCGAGCGCTTACGAATGTCACGAATGCAGAAAAGTCGATATCCGCACGTCGCACCGGATGCTCGATAGCTGGACTTTGCGCTTTACGTTTTGTGACTCGACTAATTAACGCGAAAAGCAACGTGTCTTAAAAGTCTCATTAAAATTTTCCAATAGCCAGATATTTCCTCGTTCTTTTGTTAAATTTAAAGTTTGAAGTGACTTGAATTACTTTCGTACTTACCAAAACTGAAGCGAAATGATGTAAAGGAAGCTATTGTTACATATTTGTTTGTATATTCTAGTAATTATTTTTATATTTTACTTCTCTCTCTCTATAATTTATCTTTTAAAATTGCAATCTAATAAGAGAAGAAAATTAGAGCAGAAATATATCTTTGATAAATTTTTAATTGATATTTTGTTAATGAAATATTAAGCAAGTTTTAATTAAAGACTTAGCATTGAAAGTTGAGGAACTGTAATGGTCAAGTTAAATCTTCTATCAGCGAAATAAAAAAAATTATTTTAAAAAAATCATATTTTTTATACATGACTCAAAGTTAATTATACTTTTCAACAGAAAAATTCATTTCAGAGACTTAATTATATTATCGAGATACAGTTAACGTAAAAAGATTTAAATTAATTAGGGAAGATTTTAATTAGGGAAAATAATTTTGAATTTTTGTGAACGAAAATTTATTTTAAATTCGTCCGAAAGTACATTTCCACTGTCTGGTCCGACTTCGCAATCATTTTTCTTTTTCGCGATCGGTCCTTCTTTTCTTTTTATTTATTCTCTGCCGTTTGTCTCGCGCGCGTGTTCGGAAACGTGTCACTCGATATTTTCTGTAGTGTTTTCGTAAAATAAGCCAAACACTTCTGTCCACTCATCCCTTTTTTCCACGTGGACTTTCAGGAAAGGCTCGAACAATGCGTACGTCCGGCTAACGCGACCTAATTTTGCTAATTAACTGGCCGTGGCACTCGATATCGTCGTCTGTCGAAAAAAAAGCCACTCGGGAACAATCAAAATAAATCTCCTGTATTTTGTTTGGCGCAAGAGGAAACGATACATAAATATCACAGACAAATGAGACGTCAGAAAAAAATATATAAATAATGTATCTATAATATGAACTTTGTTCGTGTAAATACTATTTTATTCTGATCAGTTGAATCGATTAGTCGACATCTCAACCTTTTCAAGATGTTTATTTTTTGAGAACATCTCGCATTTTTGGCGCAATATGTACGACCGCAATAAATACCACTACTTGAATTTTCTCAGTGACTGCAACAGCATTCCGCATTCCTCGATAAAACGCAGCTTCGAGGGCTTGCGAAGTCGCCCACGAAAGTTTTCCCTTGGAAAAACTTTCCAAGCGAGAAACTCGCGTGCACATTCTCGCCCGCGATGCAACCGAGCGTTCTTCAACTCTCACTCGGATTAGGTACTTGTAGCTTTAGATCCGCCAATACAGTTTCTTAATCACGGAGAGACCTGAGATCTTTGCGCAGTCCCTACCGATTAAAAAAAAAATCGAAGGAAGATTCGCAGAACATCTTTATTACCTAATTTATTGCCCCATTTATTCGCGCGTTGGAAAGAGAAAAGAAAAAAAAAATCTCGTTTCTCTTCTTCCTCTTCAAAGAGGAGCGTCTCCCGCGATCTCTCACGATGCGCCTCGTCTCTCTTGTCTTCGTCGGCGTGGAAAACGGGAGTTTCTGCAGTAAAGAGATAATGCCTGCCTTAGTTACACTTGGTACCTTCAGGATCTACCGTCATTTGCAGCCAGTGTAAACCGTGTGGAACACGCGCGCAGCTGCGAAGTTTGCGCGGGTTGACATACTGTGAATCATAAGTTTATATCCACAGGGGCTCATTGTGCGGTGAAGTTTAAGGCCGGGGTCCGACCGGATGGGGCTCTCCGGCTTTATCCTTTATTTTAATATATGTATAGGGTATGTGTTTGAACGTAAAAGTCATCAATAATAAGACTTTATTCTTGACGAGATTAGCCGGCGACCTTTCCCTCTATACATGAACCGCCGCGGTTTCGATTTAAGGGAAGGAATGGCCGAGGAGCGCCTTCTATGTAGGTTTCATTTACTACTATAATATTCCATACCATAGTATTCCATTTACTGCTATAAATCGAAAGATTAATATTTAATTTGAAAGGTAATTTAGTAGTAGGAATTTTGACTCAGGCGATATATCTATAGAAAATCAATTTTGTGTGCACGTGAGAAAGAGAGAGATTTCTAAACGAAGGCATCTAAAAATTTAACGACTTCGTTATATTATTTTTGACCACGTCAAAAGCGATGTAACAAAGTAATTCATTTCTTTAAGATCAAAAACTTAGCTTTAAAATTTAATATTAAATTTTCCTTTGTGATAAGGTGGAGCAGATGCAAGTCTATTTTACAGCGTCCAAATGCTGTTCGTTTCAGAGGAAAAGAAGCTTTGTGATATATTATTATTTACTTCTTTTTATCAATTTTATTACATTGACTGCGGAAAAAGCTGCTTTGCAACTGTTGTAAAATTCTTTAATATGATTGGTCTTGCTCGTATTATAGTTATTCAAAGCATCTAAATGTACGTACCAATCATATTAAATTTTCATCTAATCATTGACTACGTTCAGTAGAAAAAGTAGCTTTGCAATTATTGTAAGAGTCTCAAGACTATTTTTCCCGCTGAACGCAGGCATTGAAAATTGAGGGATTTTAGTGGATAAATGAAATTTTCTTCGTCACCGAAATTTCCTTATTATAGGAAGATTAATTAATTTTAAGAGATTGATGTTTTTCAAAATATGAATTTTCTGAGCTTCTTTCTGTCAGTAGAAATAATTTAATATTAGTACGAATGACGACAGCTGGAAGTGATAGGAGCAAAACGATGATAATGAGGAGTTTGCGTCTTATTCTTATTCCTCACACATCTCGGAGGTCGTCAGTTTTGTAAAAATATCGCGAAATGCGCGCACCGAGATGTTACGATAATGCGCGCCGACGGTAGATGCATTTTTACTGCTTGGCGTAAAGATATTTTTATTTGACCGTAAAAAAAACATTCTTATTGTACCATGTGAAAGCATGCACAAAAGTGGCAATCAAGAATTGAATACGAGAAGCGACAAAATGGAAGAATTTGAGTAGAAAATACTCGATTCCTATCTAAAGTTCAATAACGGACGAATTTGCGGGATCTTCCAACGTTGTATCAAATGTCTCGTTTATTAAATCTGAATTAGAGATTTACACTCGGGAAAACAGAATTCACTCGGGAAAATTAGGATTAGTGAAAGATCACGAGATACATCTGCCTCTATGTATCGCAACGCACATGTGGAATGTTCAAACGAGCCAAAAATTTTCTCGGCACTTTGAGAATTAACTGCAAGTCGCTCTCTTCAATTTTAATTCCGGTGAGAGCCACATTTGTTACGCCATGCTGTGTCCTCCTCTTTTCCCTTTCTCCTGCCCTTCACGTGCCCCATCTAAAGTACCGGCCATTGCAAATATACGAAATTCGCCGTCACTGACGAGTCACGGATGCGCTGCATTTTCTGTGCTGATGCATTCTACATGCGACGAGAGAGAGAGAGAGAGAGGGGGGGGGGGGGGGGAGGTGCGCTTTTCCGGCAAAGCATTTTTCCCTCAGGGAATCACACGTTCAGTAAGCTTTGCCAAGCATATAGATTTAAAATGCACTGAAAATTATGATGAATATACTCCTATCAACCGCTTGAAAGATATCGCGAATACCCCGTATCTTTCTAAATGGAGCCGCTGGAAACGTCGGAACCTAGTAAAGCGCATCCATCATTTCACGAAATGTTGTTCACCCAATTTTCCCTTCACCTATCCATCGCTCGTTTTTTTTTTTTTATGGTCGTGCGCAATTCAGAACGAAGGATCGTTCTCCTCTCCTCTCCTCTCATCTCATCTCATCTCCTCTCCGCTTCGCTCTGCGCGCGAGAAAAACTTTTCGTGCCGCTCGTCACGATGTCGCAGGACAAATCGAATCGTCGCGACGGAAAACTCGGCGAAACTCAATTTCCATCGGTGTGCTCCGTCGTCGGAAACATTCGACGCATGCGATCCTTCCGGCGACGGACGGGTGGATTCCTTTCGATCGCTGCTAGGAATTAAATTAATTCCTACTGAACTCCGCGTGTCCACCGCATCCCGTATACTTAATACCTACCCGCTCGCGGCGGTAAGAAAAACTTTCGTGATTTCTTAGCGTCGTCAGACTTCAAGGAGAAACCATTGAGTCCTCTCGAGTCGATTGCGAGTCGTGAACCGACACGCGAAAGTTGTAATCGAATTATCAATCGAGGCGAGATACACTCTTGGAATTAAAAGCCAAGGTTAAATTTGTTCTTTTCGTCTCCATTCTCACGTCGAGAATTTTTTATTCTCTCAAAGTTTTTTTGGCTCACGGAAAAAAAATTAACTGAGTGATTCAGCAAAGCTGTAATAATATTTATAACTATTAATAGAGGATTAAATATAACTATTAAGATATTTAATTATTGATAGAAGATATTTATAATTATCAATAGAAGATTTGATGAAGTTTTCAACAAAGAAATTATGTCGCTATTATAAGCAATTATCAGTATGCTAATTCAGCTAATTCTTTGCCATACAATGAAAAAATGTAACAAAATTTCTTTACTACAGCTGCAGTAAAAGCACATTTTAGCCAACATGTTTTCCTAAAAGTTTTCTATGTACTGAATTAATTTTCATAGAAAGTTATCTTTGCTGTATCAACCCATTTGGTGCGCTATTAAATATGATTATATAATCGCTAATTTAATTTAGCTGTACCACTTTGCTACTTTAACATAGAAAATTAGCTAGTCCATATATTATGGCTGTAGTTTCTAATTGTTTTAACAAATCTCTTTACCATGTTGGTTTGCCTCTCAATTCAAAAGGTGTTCACCCTCTACGCAGAGAAAGCGACTGTCGTTTTCATACGATGCAATATCGGTCGACAAAGAGCGGCATGCTCTTGCAAAGCCAGCTGATGCCTAATTATATTCGAGAGTGGCCCGTCTGGCGTCTTAATTATCGCGTGCTTTCACCCCATTCTGGTGGGCAACACCACCCTTGACGACACGAGTGGTGTCCGCGACTAATTGCATTACCAAGACGAATCACCGGAAGGCATCGTGCACCTCTAATTGAACCCGAGACCAGGAATTTTGAATTTCTCCGTTTGCCAGCCGTACAAACTCATTCCACGGTACTTCGAATAAGCCAGAATAAAGGGGCGGGGCATACTTACTACAAGAAGTAAAAAAAAGGATAAGAAGAGAAATGCAAGGGAGACTCCGTGCGATCGCGAAATAAGAATCCAATCGCGTCAATCTGTCTTCGTTTTCGCGACGGAGAAAGAAATTAAGGAAGGAGGCTATCTAACGGGTCGCCACTATTCATCCTTAGGGAGACTTTTGCCCTTCTATCTCCTTATTTCGAACGATACCCCCTGGATTCATCGACATTTTGTCGCTATTGTGTAACTTTCTTTAACTTTCTTACAAATTTACTCTGAAATATTTAAACGCAAAGAGAGATCCGCTTTCATCGAAAATAGTTTCTTTTAATCAATTTATTCTCGTCCAATATGAATTTCAATTGTTAATTGTCTTCATTTCCTTTGTTAGAGAATATGTAAATATATAACATGTTTGATGATTTAAATTCTTTTTCTCAGTGTGTTGATTTTCTCAATTAATTTAATCATTGCGATAACGCACGATGATACATCTAATCAGAACGCTTGCTCGCGTATGAGAAGATATCCTACGCTCTCTGAGATTTGATTTTCGAGAAAAATGATTGGCTACCTTCTCTTGTCAGTAGAAGGATAATGGATATTCTCAGTGGAACATCTTGGAGGACAATACGACTCCGGAAATTCACTCGCGACGTGAACCAACGCGACCGCAGGTGGTCAATTCATGTGCCAGTCACAGAACCTTCGTCCGACAATGTCCTGCCACTGAACATGGTCGGAGATTCCTATTCCGGAATCCCGTGAGCTTCCGTCTTCACCGAAGACCGTACATCGTAGATTCAGAAATTTAAACGTATACTCTGCAGAATTTTCGAGATTTTACCTATTTTTATATTCAAAGAGTCGAGCCAAACGGAAATTAAAGCCGCGCGAAGAAAGGAAATGGAAGTCAAAAGACGAGTAAATGTTAAATTAATTGATTAATGTCTTTGATGTTTAATAAACGTCCTATTTCTCCTCATTTTCCACGTCATCTCCTGCAGCGAAGGTTGCAGTGAAGATCATTGACGCACACTTATTCCGCGTACAAAATTCCCTTACTTCACGGATCCTACCTCATAAATACCTACATAAAACAGGAACATTTACCGATGCCGGATAAGGAGGGTAAAATTTTCCGTAAATATTTCCTTCCTGGCGACAGCCGAGCATCCCAGCTGTACGTCGCCCGAAAGGATTTTTCTTTTATTAAAGTTGCGCGACTCCGTCCTTTGAATAATACATCGCTTTCGTGTTTCCCTAAATTCGTCGGACCCACGAACACGACTTACGAACACGCCCACACGTAGGACACACGTGTGTGGACTCTGTTGCATCTTTGTTGTATTAAGTTTCCTGTAAAAGGCAGGAAAAGTGTAGGAGGTATGTTTATCGTTTGTGTTTGCGAGCCGAAACAGGCGATAATTGCGAAACTTCGTCTTTAAAGCTTTCGATCCAAAGTGATTCAGAGTGAAGGACGAAAGAAGGGATCGTGTGAGCGGTCCATTTTGATTAAAAAAAAGCTGGAGACAAAAGCGAGGAGTGTTAACAATGAGTTTGTTAACATAATCAACGACTATAAAAGCCAATTAATTGCAGACGTTAAATTTTCCGATTGGATATAACTCTTCCCGTATCGAATCACTGAAATTGATGCCACTGAAACTCTTGTCCATTAAAGTTGAAACTCGACGAGGGCTTTCTTAAAATCGTTATTGTTAATTGCATTTTCAACACGCCACGTCGTGGAAGCTCCCCTAATGGTTCGCGTAATTATTTCCTCGTATGTTGGCTATTTCATTTTAGAAGTCCTTTGATCGGGCTCGCTTCGCAATTAGAACCTTTCACGGACTGCTTTCGGATATTCTTCTGTTGCCTTCTTTAGGAATCGCTGCAAATCCGTCTCGAAACTGTTTCATGTCCGAAGATTCAGCACTGAAGGCTTAAAGACAGACGTAATTTGGTTGGATGTGGCGATAAAATTTGCGTACGAAAAACGGATATTCTTTTGAATTTCAACTCAATTAATGGGTTTTTCGCGATTTCAGCCTTTTGTGCAACTAATCGCGCGGGAAATTGATGATCTCAAGCAATGATGCGCAACCTGCGATTCGCCATCTGTGAATTCTTTGCGACTTGTCAGTTTATAGCCAAAAATATAAAATATTTTCTATTTTATATAGGTAAACAAAATAAATATTATGCGGCCCAAAAGATTTTACTTATTTCTAAAAATGGCTCTCTGAAAATGATCCTTTAAAAAGGTTGCGCATCACTGATCTCGAGAGTTGGATTTTAGAAAAAAATTGCATCGAGAGCGACAAGTCGCCTCTCGTTGGCTTGTCATAGCAGTGGATTGATGGAGAGCACAATTTTCAGACAGATTAGAGTACTTACAGACATGCTCGTCATCATTGTTGATGACTTCAATAGTGATAATATTGAGTGATTTAATGACTCTTATCACACTCTTATTAAATCGACATCTAATTAAGAAGTTAGTTTTGTTAGGGATAATTTTTTTTTTTTATTTAATTATTCTTATCACAGATTTCGATTAAATGTATGTCAAAATAAGAAATTACTTTTCTTGGAGTTTATATTAGATCCGTAATTGAATTCTTTTATTAACTATTCCTCAGGTTTCGATTAAATTTATGATAAAATATGTAAGGAATTAACTTTTTTGGAGATAGCTCATCGATATTTAATTAATTTTTATTTATTTTTATTTATACTATTCCTATCACAGACTCCTATTAAATTTATGTTAAAATAAGATCGCAATTTCGTAGGGAAATTAATTTTTTTATTTAGCTATATTTATGACGCATTTTCAATTAAGTTGACGTTAAATTTAAAAAACAGCTTTTTTATAGATAGATTTTTATAGAATCGATAATTATATTTTCCTTTTCTTCATCATAACTTCAAAGTAACATGTCTCGCAATTAGTTTCATATATCATAACAAGAATAAATTTCTCCTACCAGCGATCATTCGATATATTTCTCCTGACACATACAGCACGTGATTTCTCCCGGGGGGCAATTACATCAATTCGTGATGATCGGCTTTGTCCCGTGTCTCCTCCTCCTGTAGAAGTTCAAGTCGATCCGTCGCTCCCCCGTGAGAAAAAAATCCTATTCGACGTTGAACCTGCTGTGTATTGATTTCCTGTCAGGCTGCAATATAGCCGATCTATTGTGTACGCGATACTTGCACAACGTGTACACTCTCCCTGGCGTATACAATAGAATAATTTTATATTGCCATGAGATGCGGAGATTAATGTGGGATATCTTTGCCACAGGCGATTCGTATTCTCTCAGATATGTCTATACCTCTGATATTCCCAGGTTGCGTATGTAAAAAAATATTTTTTTCTCTCCGGAAACGATTCTCTCTCTCTCTCTCTCTCTCTCTCTCTGTTTTTCTGTCTCTGTTTGAATGGAATATTACGCGCGTAATGTACATCGAATATCGGGGATATTCTAGAATTATCTCTTGGTCACTTTTGTCCATTTTGAAGTTACGAGCGTTTCGCCTCGTTATCGCAACGTCATATTATTGAAAAATCCCGAAATGCATGTGCATCCACGCGTTTTGAATACACAAGCGAGTATCCAGTTTGTAATTAATGCATCAGCATGCACGAGCGAGGGAAAATTCGAAGCATGGAAAGGACAAATGGACGACGCAAAATTACGAAAGAGAGAAAAGAATATTTTGGCAGAAGTTTGATAAGCTATAGAACTAGAGAATTAAATATATAGAGAATCTTAGATTTTAAGATTGGCACTAGATTATTAAGATCTTTCTAAAATGCCTATTATTCTAAAATGCCAACATTATTAAATTGTTTGTCAATTTAATTTGTAATATTACCACTTTAATTTTGTTAGAAGTTAGTTTTAGGGTTTGATACGAGTCTATAAATTCACATCGAATTATTTATGAACTAAAAGTCCAACTTTTGACCATTTAGGGCTTTTATTTCCTATTTATTGTATATTCACATTATGGATTTTAAAGATACTTTATTTAATATTTTTTAGATAATCTTATCTTAATTTAGGGAGATTTTACTGTAAGTGATGGAGCTATATTTGAAGTGATGGAGGAAACGCAACGCCATTTTGCTATTTTTGATCTAAAAATAATATCGTCATATTTGTGAGATTTGACCATTTATTGTGCAGGAATCTTGCACGATTCGCATGCATGTTGCAGTTCCGGTTATAAATTACGCGGTCTCGTCTGGCGCAAAAAATATAATATACCGATCGAAAGGGTCGATGCCTGGGATGTCGGTAGCGCCGGGCCGAGATGGGGGATTCATCAGACAGGCAGGGTTGCAATCTTTTTGATCCTCTTTCTGTTGCAGTTGTGTGCGGCGTCGGCGCGGATGTGGCGTACCATCGACACGTCATGGGGCTTTACGTTACGTGAGGATAATTCAACATGCGTATACCGTAATTCAATTCACGCATTATCAGCCCTCTGATCTGCAGCGATCCTCGCGTCGACATTTGCGCAAAAGAGAGACCGGAGAGACCGTTCGCTGTCCGTGGGACAGAAGTGAATCGAGAGGAGGCGAGCAAGATCAACCCGCGATGATTGAACTTCCTAACGACATATACATATTTCTGGACCAAGCATTTATATTATTACTTCAAGAATAACTTAAAAATCAATATTAAGAATCTTTATTTCAGACCGCATATATGAGAACACAATCAATACTAGAAATTAAATGCCTATAACGATCGAAGCTGGATCTTTAATACTTAAATAATTCAATGTGGAATTAATAAATATACTATATATGTACTTACATATATATCATATTTGTAGTCTTTTGAACTGCGCGCCGAAATCTTTTTCCGGACTATATAAAATATTAAAAAATTAAATTTTTCAGAAAAGGGGAAAAGCTATTTTTCAAACAGAAAATTATTGACTAATCAAATAACGTCAGCGAAAATATGTTCTTAGAAACATGATCAAATGTCATTTCTGTTCATTTTCGTTCCACTTAACTTCTAAGAAGCAATCTTTCCAGAGTTGGATGATTTTGATATCCTATAAAATTGTAACACATCCGGGATAAATCATAAAAATAATGTAACTCGAAATATCACAGTTTATATTTACCTTGATCAGCTAAAATGACAAAGTTCAAAATTCAACAACAATTTCTTTGATCACTTCTCTTAATTCTAAATGTTTTCAATAAAAAAGACTTATCTTCTTTTTATTTATAAAACCGATACAATTCAAAATATATTACATTTGTAGAAAGTATTATAAAAACCTTAAAAATAACATAAATGCTATTTGATGAACAAATTATGAAGTTAAGAAAGAAATTTGCTTTTAATGATTGATAATAAATAAACTTTACTTTATTCACACACACACACACGCACACACACACACATTCGTGGTAATAAAATTGAACATCACATTTTTAAGTTGTCATTTATGAAGTAAAGGAACAGTATGGTTTTCCCTAGAAAGCGAGAAGCGACAGAAGTGATATTTCATGAAGTTTTCACAGAAGAGGTCCTTAAATGAAGGAGGGACATTCGGCAGTTTTAGACAATCCGCGACGAGAATAATTGAAACTTTTGAATCTCAAATTATTATGCACGTTATGTGTACTTTTCTCTTTTTTTCCAATGGCGCTGTGGTTATTTAAAGATATGTTATTATTATTTTACGCTAGAGGTAGAACGCTTGGTCTAGTACTAGTTATATATGTCGTTGGAACCCTCGAAGCCGAGGCTTCTTTCATTTAAACGGGGCAACGTCCGATTTTATGGGCAGAGATTTTTCCCGTCTATTCCTCTTAATTCACCGTTTTCTCGCTGGGACGATTAATATCTGTCCCCTTTGCCGAAGACGGCGGATTTGTCGTCATTTGTTCGACGACTGTTGCTCGCGACGCGACTGTATTTCGAAATTGTTAAACTCGTCCGAAAGGCGTCTACTGCTAACGAATGCTTCCTTCCCGCACAGAACAATCGTTTATCTGACCCAGAACTATGTTCGACGTTGAAAAATACTGAGTCGCAATTGCTGACGTTTCGTGAAGTTTTCACAAAAGGTCTGTGAATGAAGGGACATCCGGCAGCTTTCAGACAATCTGTGACGAGAATAATTGAAACTTTTGAATCCCACCGCAAAACTTATTACGGGCGAGTTATTTCCTCGCGTTTTTTTGCTGTGTAAACAACAAAATATTTACGTAGGTATATGGAAATTATTGATTGGACAAAATAAAGTAATATTCTGGTTTTAACTAAACGTGAGAGGCTGAACATGAGAATCTAATTTATACGCAACGTTACTCCTCATTACTCGTGGATTATTATGCTTTGCGTAATTTCAACCGCGACTTTTTACCTACACTGAAAGAAAAGATTGGTTGCTGCAACAATTTAGATAGTAAAATATGGCATAGCATTTTTATATGGCTGCAGCAACCAGTTGTTGGTTGTAACAGCAAATTTTTAGTTGCGTCAGCCTATCAAAATCGTATACTGACGTTGCGGATAGGCTAACACAACTAAAAATTTGCTGCTTACAACCAAAAACTGGTTGCTGCAGCCATATAAAAATGCTATGCCATATTTTACTATCTAAATTGTTGCAGCAACCAATCTTTTTTTTCAGTGTACGATTCCTGGATAAAATCCATTTCATTGGACGCTAGCACGTAATTAACGATGAACGACGCTTGAAAATCTTTCCGATCATCTTTTGCTCGTCGGGTAATCTACTTTCGATTCCTCCCCGAGAGATCTAATTTGGGGCTGATTTGATTATTGGTAACGGAAGTGCGATGTCGAAGCAAGATTATTTTTAAGACATAAATGTAATATTTGTTCGACCATGGAGAAAATGGAAAAGTTGACAGATCACAATTGATACCTATATTGGCTCATACATGTATTAGAATATCAACTTTTTTACCTTACAACTTTTTTAATAGGATTTAGCGTTCTCCTTCGCTCGCACACTTTAAAGGTTCTCATTACTTACTTTAGAACTACAGAATATTCTAGCCACAACTCCGCAGTTTTATGGTTCCCACAATAAAGTAAAATAATTTTAAGAAGAAAAATATTTCGCACGATGCACGATCAATAGAATTATAAATAAAAGTTTCGCGTCCCCAATTCTTTATAGCAGGTCGTCTAAAATCGACTCAATTAAATAATCACATCTTTATTTATTGACAATGACACGTTTGCAACACATTGCACTGAAAAAATCTACTGAATTAAAAAAGATATTTATTGAAATAGTTCTAAGTAAATATTTAAATATAAATACATTTTTATTTGATATAAGAATCGTTAATTTGATTTAACTGTTCATTTTTTTATTTTGAATAATAATTTTAGATTCCGGATGTAATTTTCTGAAAATAAATGTTTAGTTAGTACCATTCAAAGAAATGTATATTAAGATTTAATATTTTTTAAATATGGGTTTTAACTGCAAAAATTATATTGGATGCAATTGCGATGCACAAGAGAGCGATAGCATTAGATTAGACATTCCCTCGCGTAGCCACGTTTCACCGAGGCGCGTGCAATGAGCAACAAAGCGAGACGCGCAAAAAAATAAAAATATCCCAGCCCGTTGCAATTTTTCTCAGGCATTATCCAACCGCGCGGCGCCACGGAGAATCTCGCAGAGTGGAAATTGAGAGAGATGTCTTACATTTTTTACGCGGTTCTATGTTGTTCTATGTTGCGCGCTTTTAATCATTGATCACGCGCGGCTATGCGAGAGGAAGAACCCGATTTTTTTGGGACCAAGTCACCCTTATATCATTGAGAGCCATTGCGACAAAGTCGAATCACGTTCCCGCCATACAGATGGATATAAACACTGAAATAAAATACTTTTCAGAATTGTTCTTTTATTTATACTTTCATTTACTATTACGAGAAACAGCTGCACATGGTGTGCATTTTTGTAGGGATTGTAAACTTGATGCTGCTCTCTTCTTAATTGCATCCGATATATCCTAATTTCTAAATTCACACGTTGTCTAAAAGACCTTTATGATGTCTCTTAAATATCTTTTAGACATCTCCCAAAGATGTCTTTATCCCAAGGAATACATTTTATTTTAGTTAAAATGACATATAATTAAAAGTTAATATAACGATTTTTTATTACAAGATTTGACGGGGCCATAAAAAAAATGTTCACAAAACTAACAGTAAATTTTTCGATACAATTCAACTCGATAGACACACGATGGATAGCGGGAAGTGATGCCGTTGCACACTTCCAGAAAACTTTCACTGAACTTTGTGTGACTAGTGCACAGTGATCTTTTTGTCATTCAGTAGCAACAAAGAGATGACTATGTCGTCGACATCGATTTTTCGCCAGAAAATGTTTGAATCGAAATGAAGTTATTTTGATTTTCTGTTGATTTTCGTGTGTTTCTTGGGAGGATGACTTTATGAGGTCTTTTAGACACGCAAATTGTCTGGGTAGAGCAAGCCCGCAGCATACGTACCACCGACGGCACGTGAAGTTTTATGTCATATTTGGTCTCTCCAGAGCCTTGTCTGTTAATTCTCCTGTCTTTTCGATTGTAGGGCGGCGTCGGGTGTAATCTTCTTCCTTGAGGTGACTTGGGCCATCACGCTATTCGTGCAGCTCTGCGTCAGGTACGTTTATAAACGAATTTAATTTCAGTAATTTTTAACATTTGGAATAAAGTATATTCTAAAATCTTATTTATCTTTACTTGATCAATAGACAGATTTATTTATCGGCTGGTATAAAATAATTATGTATTTAAAAAATATATATAAGTTAAGGGATTAGATTTTAATAAGTTTCTCGGAGTAATGAATATATAAACGTAACGCGAATACTGTGACTTTGCAAATTGTCCGAAATTGGTCCGTGCATGTATATCGGGGGAGCGATAAGCTCAGCGAACAACGAGGTTGAGAAGGCCCCAGGGAATTGCCGTTCGAGGTCCGAACAGGATAACACGGAAAAGAAGCGGCAAAGCCAGCCCAGCAATTACCAAGCAGGTCGGAAGTTCGCCCCAGTTTTCCCCGCATTTTCCGACAAGAGGAGCAGCGAGGCAAGTTCCGGTGGACTACCAGATAACTACATAGATAACGCTTCACGATCCGAAGGGATGGTGGTGAAGCGCAGCCGGTAGTCATCTTTAAACCAGATAAATGCGTCACACAAGCTAGACGATGAAGACAGAAACTTTCTCGCGTCTTCGAATTTAATTGCGGAGATGTACCAAATCAATTAACAAACTGGTTACTCCATTCCCGTGTATGCCACACGTTTTCACAATAATTTAGTTTATCGAGATTTCTTAAGTTGTACTGTATATTTTTTGTGTTTTATACACGCAAAGAATAATTTTATTGAAGTATCTAAGAATTTAGTTACATACAGATCTGAAAATAATATTGTTGGACTATCAAAATTATTATATATGTATCATAATGTCAAATTATATCCAACTTGAGTTATTTTTAATCATTTCTATAGATTGCCACTTAATAATTTAATTTAACTAAAATAATAGAGTTAAAGAAAATATATTAAATTTGACTTGTGAACTTAGTTTATTATTTAGTATATATATTATTAATATATATGAACGCGTTGTTTACTTTGAAATTAATCACAGAAATGGATTTACATTTCGACATACATATATGGAAGTAAAAAATAAAAGAAATTAGGTTCCTTCTATATCTAACAATGTAGGATGTTCAAGCATAATGAGCAATACTGCAAAAAGCTTCCATTGATATTCTAACAATCAACTTGATTAGCGTCCTACATAATTTTTTGACGCTCTAACGAAATTATATTTTCAAATCTGTCGCAGCTAAATTTTTAGATACTTTGGCAATATCGTCCTTTCCGCATATATTTATTGATAATTAGCATATTAATAAAAATTTTGTTAAGTCTTTCGGTAAACGTGACCTTAATTGTCGCGCGGACGACGGGCTTATAGTTTTTGTCACCTAAGCTCATATCGACCAGTGTGCGGTATGGTGGCCAATGGAACGACAACGTCGCCAGCATTCTTCGCAAGCTAGTGGGAGGAAGTAAAAGAAGTTCTGCGAGGTCTACGGTTTTATCGAGTAACTTAACTTAGCGCTCCATCCGGAATCGACGCTGCTGCGGAAGTTTATGTCCTTGACGACGGTGCCATTAAAACTGCTGGTCGGAGCGATCGATCACTCGGATCTACGTGGAGATGATCGAACGGCTAAGGGAAGAGATAACGTCGCTTCTCGTAGAAAAACGGATTTCCAACGAAGACATCTTCTTTTATATCTGCTCATCACGCAGGGATGAAAGCCCGTCGGATCACCCTTTCTTTTTCTGTTTCTTTCAATGCAGATAATCCAATTAAAAATATTACAATTAATTGTTAAAGGAGTACTGAGAAAGATGAATGTTTCTCTCAATCAATTGATCTTGTCGATTTTCTCGATTATTTTTAAAGAATACCGGGAAGATTTGTCCTCGCATTAAGGTTCGCATGCTGTGCAAAGTCGATTTTCTTTTTTTTATTGCAAGCTGACGAGTTTTAAATCTACAACGACGGCTAATTTCCTAAATTAATAATAGCTCCGGAACGCGCGCGATAATTATATCTCCGCGGAAATTTTGCCGATAATCTCGGACTCGGGTAAATCGCTTCCCGGCAATTTTCTTCTCGATACAGTTACCACGGCGATTTCCGCTAAATTACGCGGTGAACGCAATTGCCACCGCGCGCTTTAGCGTAACATATTTCAATTAGACAAATATTTTTATTCATGTATTACGTGAGCCGAGAAAATATACAAAGATTATAACGTAAAGCTGGTCGTTGCATTTTTGTAGAATACCGTACAAATTGAGGTATTATTTTAACGCGAGATTTCTTTTGTATATTTGGGATTAAACTTGTTAATCTCATAAAAAGCGTACTCGACGAGAGTATTCGACGCTGAAAGTTGTATCGATAGAAAAGTCGTCTTACTACTCCGTTTTAAGACGGAGACTCAAGTGGGAAATGACGGAGCCGTAATCAGGAATATAAACGTTGATTGCTCGCGAATTCAGCGAAAAGTGTCGTTTTCGAGAGTTCTGTTTATCGAATGCAAATCGGGCAAATCTTCTAATTTTACGAACATCAGATAACATATAAATACTTTTACAAACATTTGTAAATACGCTTACGAGTGTATCGAATATTGGAAAAACGTCTCGTTCACTCTCAAATTGATTCGATTTTCAACATGCAATTAGATCCAATTAAAATAAAATTTCGCAATAATGAAATAATTTTGAATAATAAATAACAGTAAAATTAAGATAAAATTAATGAGAGTCAGCGCGGAAGTAGGTGCGCACAAATATTAATTCATATAAATTCATATAAAGTCCATTATAATACATGATGTCAACTTTATTATAAATTCTAGTTGAACGTTTCAACTTTCTGAGAATACTTGTAATTTTGCTAAAGAGGATTCCAAAGAGAATTGAAACGTTCAACAAGAATTTGTAATAAAGTTGACATCATGTATTATAATAGAATAATTTATATGAATTAATATTTGTACTCACCCACTTCCGCACTGACTCTTATTAGCCTTAATTTTACTGTTATTTATTATTTTAAAGATTGAGAGTCCGACTTTAATTATTTAGAAATAATTTTGTTTAAAAAGCTTATTTATTATTAATTTAATTTACAAGTAAAAAATTTCAGATATATCAAATTATTCAATTTGCTTAAATTCTTTAAAACGTTGTTCTAGAAAATAATCCTTTTAATCTTGCAAACTCAGAAATCCTTCTCTTTTTACGGAAAAAAAAACAGTACACGTTTTGATGGTTTATTTTCGCAGAAACGAGGATTCTCTTTGTTCGCGTTGCTGGTTTAGCGTCCTAGTGGCTACGCGAGGCTGGCGAAGAGCGTTGTTTTATCTACCGTTGTCCTGCATCTTAGCGTGGCGACCCAATAAACTTTGGCTATCCTACGTTGCGGGTAAGTACGACAGAGTTTATTTCCGTGAACCTCTGACAGATAGAATGTGTTTGCAGCCGGCCTGTTGGCGGTACTGTCCTTACTGCATATTGCATCGAGCGCGCTAGAACGACGAGATCCTTGTCAATCGAACACTGGTACCGACTCGGTAGGTGAGAGCCTCTTGAACTCCAGACAGGAGAATTACGATCGTTTCGAGGAAGTTCTGGTGAGTATTCTCAAGATCGGCAATCGAAAAATCTCGTAAGAAGATCGCGAATTAATTTTCTCTTGGTTCTCTTTTTCATAAAATATCGATCTAGTACACACACACACACATACATACACATATATACTTTTTTCGATTACTCCTATCCATCATTGTCTGTTTTGAGGTGACGGAGGTTCTCGATGACGGCGTGTCAGGACCAGGACGCTGTCCCGGGGACAGCGATGGCGAGATATGACACGAACGACGGTCCTCCTGGGCTAGTGAATCCGATGAGGATAGCGAGCCTGAACAGAGGACGTGTCAAATCGCCACACTGTCTTAGTCCTTGATGGATTTCGACTTGATATCGTCATGTATCAAGAGAGGTCAATTGAGCACCCGATTCAACTTGCGGCAAGAACGAACGCGAGAAGTGTGCGAGGCCGAAATAATGCCTTCTAAAATAGTAAATTGAGGGAGGAGATTTCAAAGAAATCATCATGGGAGATTCAGACAAGATGAGAGAGAGAGAGAGAGAGAGAGAGAGAGAGAGAGTAATTTATTGAACAATACAATAAAAAGAAGGGCTACGAGTTTTTCTCTTTATTATATTGTTTTTTAATTTATTGAGCCATAATACTATATATATATATTTTTTAATTTATTGAGCCATAATACTATATATATATATTTTTTAATTTATTGATTTACAAATCTGCGAAAGAAAAAAATACGATGCGACGTATCGCATCGCTTTGCGTGAAAGAATGTATGTGAAGAAGTGAATATTTTTCTTAGATAGACACTTGTTAGTTACATATAATTTTCTATTAGGTGTTGAACTTAATTCCTGCCGCTCGCTTAATTTAAAACAATGTTCCACACCTTTAAAAAATCTAAAAAAAAATTTTTTTAATGTAATATGCTAAAAAGTGTGTCAAACTTTTTAGCATATTACATTACAAAAATTTTTTTTTAGATTTTTTAAAGGTGTGGAATATTGTTTTAAATTAAGCGAGCGACAGGAATTAAGTTCAACACCTAATATAAGTTGTCTGTTAGGAAACAATAGATATTATATAATATATAATTGCATGACGTACAAAACAGACGTATTTCATTATAAAATCATTCGATATGGTATATTAAACTGTCACTATTCATATATACAATTGCTAATAAATACTTTTTAAAAGTGTTCTACGTAGAATTTATTTCAATAGAAAAGTCATGATGAGAAATAAAATTTTATTTTTTATCTAAAAAAACAGGGTTCTTACAAATTTTATTATATGTATGTAATACTATCGCAAGAAATTCCGATAAAAAGGATTTGTAAGAAAAACAAGTAAAGTATGCTTAACTGGTTATAGTTATGACATTTTAAAAATCCTGCACTCTTCTAATAACAGAACAGACTTTGATCGGTATTCATTGTCGATTTTCATATAAAAAAAATTCTTATATGTATAAGATTATTTTAAAAATCATCTTAAAATGTTATAAATCAGTCACCGAATTGTATTAGCATCTTAAAAAACTTAACACGGTCTTAAAATAAGAACCAACTATGTATACTGACTTCTATATTTCATTGCTTTTTTTATATTTTTAATAGGAATTACGTAATACACGATAATGAAAAGATAGAAAACTATGCATTGACAAAAGAGCGTAAAGAGAAAATTAATTACAGATAACCTCTAAATTGTATCTTTACAAAAAATAAATAAGGTTTAAACAAGATTTAGCGAATTATTTTGTTATGATATATTTTAACACATAGAAACTCTAAATGCGATTTCAACGTCGATCAATTTTTCAAATTGTTTATTTCAATAGTAGAGCCAAAGATTAATTATATCATAGAAAAGGTATAATATTATATATATGTATAATATAATATTATATATATGTATATATAATATAATATTATAATTTTGTATAATAAGAAAAATACATAAACAATCTGAAATTTAAAATATTCCGTCGGAATACTTTTTTTTATAATACTTCAGTAGCACTGCGGTCAATCTATTTAATTTATATAATGACAAGCTGTATAGCTATTCCTAATAAACATATTTATTTACTAAACAATGTACTGCACTTGCTACAACAGATTAATAAAAACATGTTGCAAGTTATCAATTGTCACATCAATAAAAGTATCATTTTAATAAATGCATGTGGTAATTATTTCCATTCTAGTATATCCTATTATTTCAAAAGACTATTTGAGTTATTATAATGGAATTTTCTATAAAGAAATTAATTTTTTATCATAGTTCATGTGTGTCCTTATTTTTATAGATATATACATGTCATAAATACACGTGCCTGTGTGAGATTCTTGTAAAATTTTTTACTTAGAAGAAATGCTAAGAGGAATTGCTTGTTTATCGGTAGAATATTTTTTTGTGCATATAATGATTTATTGTTGTAGCGTTTACAAATGATTTTTTTCAGCAAAGATTCATAAATAAGCTTTATTTATCTTCGTTAGTATACAGATATTAATTTTTGTTACATTTTGCTGTTTATAGCTATTAATAAGAGATTATTTTATGGATACCGATTTTACCGATATGGATAAAGTATACAATGCTATGTCTGACGTTTTATTAATAACAAAATACATATTTCTGAATTTTTTATCATTTTGATTAAAAAATCTTTAGATACGTGTTTTCGACATCTTATTCTTTACGTCGTCCAGAAGTTTCACAAAGATCGGATTGCCACCTAAACGATCAATTTCGGTTCTCATCTTTTTTTCCAATTCATCAAGTACATCTTTTGCGTACTTAAATGAACCGTAACTCTCTAATACTTTAACGCAGTAACGTTTTACTTCAATATTTTTCGATCGTTGTCTTAAAAGATCTTGAATTATTGTTAAGGATTTTAATATTATCTAAAAATTTTGTTATAAAAATTTTCAAAATAAAGATTGTTTACCATTTAATTTTTTTATTGTCTACTTAATACGAAATATATTCCTTAGTATGTACTTATTTCATATTAAATGTTATATGTTTGATAAAGGATACTTATTATTTTCTGATCGTCAGGATTGTTTCTAAGCGCATGAATAATTAGGAAACTCATTTTTCCTTCGGTCAAATCATCGCAATAACTGTTCTCGTTAGTATCCTGTAATAACAATAAATTTTGTTAAATTTGGTTCAAGTAATTAAATTAAATTATTGGTTACCTTATCGTGATGTAAATTGCTATAATCGTCATATATCTGGCGATACAATGCCATAGTACTTGCTAGCGACAAGACGTCTTCTTCAAAAGTAGAAAATAGTTTCATTAATTTTATCACCAGTATGACTAGCCAACCACTCTCTATAAAATTAATTAATATTTAAATTATACATATATATGTAATACGATTCGTATATAACAGAAGCTTACAAAAGCAAAAATATTTACTTCTTAATGCTAAAATATTGTAATCTTTTTCTGTTGGGCAGATGAAATTTTCCTTCCAATATATATCCATTCCTTGACCTCTATAGAATTCCATCATCTGTTCAATGAAAATTTTAACTGCCTGTTAAGATATAAAAATATATAATTGAAACAAAAAATGTATAATCAAAATATATAATCAAAATTACAAAGAAGTGTTATCGGTTGGCACGGTAAAAAGTGTAATTTTATAACGAGAATTATATTTTAATAATTTATTTCATGATATATATATTTATGCGAAAAAAGTCGTACAACATTAAAATAGACCGGACGTTCAGAATTAAGTTTTAATCATCTTCAATAGATAAGAAACGAATAAAGATTGGAATTGACTCAATGATTCTACATCTTATTTATGCATGCAGAAAAAGGAATATCTATTTCACCTTTTGATTTCTATTATAACATATCAAGAAAGTAAATCACATTCAATTTTCCAAAGTTTTACACAAACATAATACAACTACTTATTACCATGGGATGTAAATTAATAAGTTTTTCACAAATAATAAATTGTAAATAATTTGCAGCGTTTATTGAGTTGTGAAGTCCATAAATAGAATGGGCTACGGGAAAACCATTTCGCATAATGGCCTCATCTTGAATATCATCGAATCTATCAAGGAACAAAAACTTTATAAATCTATAAAAATATACTCAAATTAATCTTTCCAATTAGTAGAGGGGCTGTATTATCTTTCTTGATTTATTTACGTTAAAAATAAGTTTAATAAGAGAAAAGGTAAGACCAGAAATATAACAGCAGGTTGTAACAGCAAAATAATAATTGATATGGAAGATCAAGACTTATATAAAAAAATTATTTTAATTTTTTATATAAATCATTGTTAAAACATGTTATATCCCCGCAAGAAGAATGATATAAATTTTTTGAATTTTGTATTATGGGCGGAGATCGTTGGCTAAATGCGTTGGCTTTCAGGAAAAGTGATACATGTTAAATTCAAATACTTCCTAAAGAAAAATAATACAAGGAAAAGTTTTAAAAGTAACATCA
>NW_017297439.1:0-1541 GCF_001594075.2 Trachymyrmex cornetzi
ACAAGGCCAGAGAAAGGACACATCGTCAACAAACCGTTCCAATTTCAAACAGAATAATAAGCAACATACAAACACAATAACAAGCGTTTTCATTCCAAATTTAATGATATTGTTTGTTTTAGATGTGGACAGGCTCATTTGGCACCTAACTGTACCCTTCCTCGGAACGTCAAATGCAGAGAATGCGGTGGCTTTGGGCATTTACAGAAAGTCTGTAAAAAGAAGGGACAGGCCCACTTGTTGGAAGAGGTTTTTCATGTCAACGATATGGAGCATCTCGAATACAGAACAAAATTTACGGTGCCCCTCAGTATTGAAAATAGAATGATAAAATTCGACGTAGACTGCGGTGCGGCAGTTACGCTGGTAAGCGATAAATGGCTTAAAAATCATTTTCCAAAATTAGAATTACATAAAACGAATTTAAAATTAAGGTCGTATTGTAAGCAAAATTTCGTGCCCCTCGATTTTGTAAAAGTTAAAGTAAAGGATGCAAATCAAAATAAAATATTAAACATTTACGTAGTAAAATATGATAGAGACCCATTGTTGGGCAGAGAATGGATAAATCAATTAAAAGTATTAGATAAAATTAAAAATAGTTTAAGGGAGGTAGAAGACATACAAATGTTAGACGCGTCGGGCCAAAAGCGATTGGCAAATTTGTTTAAAAAATATAATAATGTATTAAGTGAGGAATTTGCTCATATTGGAAAATTTAAAGCCAAATTAAGATTAAAGCCAGAGGCAAAACCGATTTTTATAAAAAATTGTACGGTACCGTTTAAAATTTTGGAAAAAGTAGAAAAAGAATTAGAACGCATGGTAGATGCGGGTATTTTAGAAAAAGTTGAGACGTCAAGATGGGCGACGCCAATCGTACCGGTTTTGAAAAAAAGACGGTGGAATTAGAATCTGTGGTGACTTTAGTGTCTCGGTTAACCCGTCATTAATTGTTGATGAGCATCCATTACCTACGATAGAAGAATTATTCGCATCTATGTCGGGCGGCACGATTATTTCAAAAATCGACCTAAAGCAAGCATATTTGCAACTACCGATTGAGGAAACTGATAGAAAGATTCTCACGTTAAGTACGCATAAAGGATTATTTAAATGTAATAGACTAATGTACGGGGTGGCATCTGCGCCTGCTATTTGGTAACGAACTATGGAGAACATACTTTCCGGAATACCCGGGGTGGCAGTATTTCTCGATGATATTAGAATCACGGGAAAAGATTTAGAACAACATTTAGGAAGATTAGAATCAGTTTTGAAACGTTTATCTGAACATAATATACGTATCAACGTCGAGAAGTGTGCTTTTCTTAAAGACGAGATATCATATTGCGGTTATTTAATAAATAAAAATGGAATTGCAAAAGAAACAAAGAAAATTGAAGCCGTCCAAAAGATGCCTAGACCAACCAATATTACACAATTGCGAGCTTTTATTGGTTTTAATTACTAGTTAATTAACTTTAGTTAATTACTATGGACGCTTTATTAAAAATCTAAGTTATATATTATATCCACTA
>NW_017297440.1:0-261 GCF_001594075.2 Trachymyrmex cornetzi
TTTTTTCTAAAAAATTTATTTAATTCTATAAAATTAAAGGACGTCATGGTTTAGGATATTATACAGGGTGTTCCATTTAACCTGAAATATCGAAATAACTCAAAAAATACGCATTGGACGACATAATAACCAAAATAAAAGTTGTTCCTGTCGAAGAGAGCCGTCGAATGATATCAAAATCGACTTCTCCCCCGGCCTCCTGGGGGTGGGGTGGAGGGCAACTTTAGAATGTCAAACGGGAATCCCCATTTTTTATTACAG
>NW_017297441.1:0-547 GCF_001594075.2 Trachymyrmex cornetzi
AATAATATATAGGACACAACAGAACCACGCGACCGTAATATGTAACCTCGCCCGTACTACAACGATTCGAGACGTCAATCGCGAATTACGCCGCGCACTCGATCGAGAAAGCCGGATAAATAGTTTTTTAACCAAAATAATTGCTATTCTAATATTATAATTGTACGATCAAAAAATAAGAACACAACGGAATGCCACGATCGAAAATTTATTATATTTTCGTTATAAAATAATAACCTCGTAATAACGACTCTCGAGATTCTTCAGCACGAATTTCGCCGCCGGCGACGCACCACTCGATCGAGACCCGAATCCAACCAATCACCGTCGCGGAAAAGGGTCAACAATGCGTGCGAGAGATTTCGACCGAAAACGCAAACTTCTCGAGTCCTCATGACTTTTTTTATTATGGACTAGCACACGACAGAAGCGCGCGCTACGCGCGCGCCATTTATTCATTTGTTATTACTAGTAGCACGCAGCCCGCGCTACGCGCGCGCCTTTCATATTTTTCATTAATTTTATTTATTAATATTATTTCGATTAC
>NW_017297442.1:0-573 GCF_001594075.2 Trachymyrmex cornetzi
TTTGAAACTAAGCTTTAGACACAAGGTCACATAATATTTTCTTTCAGAATCAAATATTTATTCCAAGGTTTAAGTTCAACATTTCGCAAAAGACGTAAAACTTATTTGCAGTAGCATACCTGATTGAGTGTGCTCGCCCCCCGCCTCCTTAACTACACAGTCCTGCCGGCCGGCCCGCGCCCGATTCGGTAACATTTGTTGATATCCTTCCGCGAGCACGTTGCGTGTATCTCTTAGTAAAGCAATCGAAAGAAATGGCAGGCCGAGGCCGGCCTAGAAAATGTAAGTACAATATCGATATCATTACTAAGAGTCAGCTAGTAGAGAGTGCGAGGGACATAGAGTGAGAAGAAATAGATGAGTGAGTGATGGAATGAAAAATCGGGCAGGCGAAGGAACGAAAGTGACGAGAAAATGGACGACAGATAGAGTGAAAGAAAAATCGTGCGGATGGAATGAGCGAAAGAAGTGGCGAGACGAGAGAGCGAGAAAGCGAGAGAGAGAGAGAGAGAGAGAGAGAGAGAGAGAGAGAGAGAGAGAGAGAGAGAGAGAGAGGGAGAGGGAGAGAGGGGG
>NW_017297442.1:763-1003 GCF_001594075.2 Trachymyrmex cornetzi
AGACATTATTAGCTGCTTATTTGCGTCTTTCTGTCTTTATTGTTGATTAGACGTAAAACAAGGACAGAATGGCACAAATGGCACTAATAATGTTTCCAGAACGCAAAATTACTGACTTGAACGAATGAATTGGAAAACAGGCAGATAGAGTGAATAAGGATGATGATAATGATCGGCCGAGAAAGAAAGGCTGCGAAGTGGGGAAGTAGACAGATTTCCGATCTCGTCGTCTTTCTCACT
>NW_017297443.1:0-224 GCF_001594075.2 Trachymyrmex cornetzi
TCTCCTATTGGGCCGTCCAGGGTCCCATGCATGGGCACGTGCGTTGAAGTCTCCCATTATTACTACTGGGTGACCCCTTATTCCCAGGAGTCTGCTCTCCAACTCGTACAAACCCCTAGAGAATTCCGCTTCGCTAAGGCTGGGGGAAAAGTAGCACGAAACCACAACTAAGTCCCCCCAGTCTACAGCCACGAATTTCGTGCCCCTCCAGCGTAAGGAACACG
>NW_017297444.1:0-210 GCF_001594075.2 Trachymyrmex cornetzi
AATAAACTGTATGTCCATATTTCCCTTCCAAGCTAATTTAATAGCCGGATTATAATCATTGATGAACCTTTCCGACTTCTTCCGAGGAAGATCGTAAAATCTA
The DNA here is from genome assembly GCF_001594075.2 of Trachymyrmex cornetzi. Lineage (NCBI taxonomy): Eukaryota > Metazoa > Arthropoda > Insecta > Hymenoptera > Formicidae > Trachymyrmex > Trachymyrmex cornetzi. The sequence continues at coordinate 104 of NW_017297444.1, forward strand.
CTCTTACTGCGTAAAGTTTTTCTACCCACTATCGAAGTAATGACGTCTCTCAAAACAAAATTTTCAGTAACTGGTCGAGGAAAATCGAATCGACACTTTCTGTAAAT
>NW_017297445.1:0-4712 GCF_001594075.2 Trachymyrmex cornetzi
CTAAGCACCGGTCGCTGTGATTGATGGTGTCCAATCGAGACGTGGTCAATCGGGATCACCCCGTTTTGAATGAGACTTTTCATTTCAGAATGAACGGCGTCGCGCTATTTTTTCTTGTCCGGTCCGGAGATTGCCCATTGGTATGGGATTTCTGAAGCGTTCATCGCGAACTCGGCGTCCACGTATTCTTGGCCCTCGTCGTCTGAATCCTCGGAGATATTTGGCTCATGTGATCTGCTGACGGCGGATCGTAAGTTATATTGTTTTGCGGGTCGACCTGGTTTGCCCGTCAAAATTTTACGTGGCTTCCAGCAACTCGTCGCGTTTCATTGCCAGGTTCAACCGACGAAGCGGGATTATTACCTTCTGTGATGTCTTCGTCTTGCGTTTCAATGTCTTCATGTGGTGAAGTATGAGGTTGGTTTGTAGGTTCAATAAAATGAGGAATGATTGCGTGGCGATCTTCTTGGCTCGAGGCATCGTTATCGCTGGATTCTCCTTCATGTGAGGGGACTGAATTCGGTGATTCATTTCTGGATGGGAAATTTTGTAGGAATTTGACATTACGTGACGTGCGCACTTTTCTCTCGGACGGTATTCAAATGCGATAGGCCTTAGAAGTGTCGGAGTATCCAATGAAAATACCTTCGATTCCCTTGGGTGCGAATTTGTCCTTGTTGGGTGTTTGGTCCAGAACATATGATTTGATGCCGAATTTCTGTAGATGAGTTACATTTGGACGTTTGTGTGTCCAAATTTCGTGAGAAGTTTTCTTGCCCAAATGTTTAGTTATACAGCGATTCCTTACGTAATTTGCAGTTGCGGTTGCTTCAGCCCAAAAACTTTTTGGCAGCCCTGATTCATTAAGCATGCACCGAGCACTTTCAACCAATGTTCTATTTTTTCGCTCGGTCACGCCGTTCTGTTGGGGGTTGCGCGGAGCTGATAGTCGGCGTCGTATTCCAAATTCTTTCAATATGCTGTCCATAGTGGCGTTACAGAATTCCCCTCCATTGTCAGATGGAATTGCTTTAATCTTCCTTCCGGTGCACTTTTCTGCATAGTGCTTATATTCCAAGAACCTGGAGCTCACCTCAGATTTATGTTTGAGGAAGTAAACCTCGGTCCAGCGGCTATAATCATCAATAAACGTCAAGAAATAACGAGCGCCACCCTGCGATGCTGTTCGCATGGGTCCGCACACATCGGTGTGTACGATTTCTAAGGGAGCGCTAATGTTCGTTTGTTCCGTTTCGGGAAAGGAGCAATTGCGATTTTGCTGGCGGTGCAAACATCGCAGGCAGGTAGAGAATCGTCGGATCTAAAGTCTAAACCAGAAACAGCGTTGTTTTTGAGCATTAGTAGCATACTTTGCCAGTTTAAATGTCTGAGTTTTTGATGCCATTCAGTTGCCTTGTTTGATACGTTGCTCGAGATTGCGCATGCCGCATCCTCTCCTTTTCTCAAACAAAATAGGTTGCCTATGCGATCAGCCACCATTTAATGTTTCCATGGGTGTCCTTGATATATGCACGATGCTTAGTAAACAAGACCTGATGCTTCCTGTCGACTATTTTTGCGACTGATATGAGATTCGTGCGCAAGGTCGGTACGCATAGTGTATCCTGCAAAGTGATTGGTTTATTTTGTGTACCATTTAAAAAAGTTACCTGTACATCGCCCTTGGCCGTTGCGGGGGCGGTCGCATCGCTTGCTACTTTAATGCCACCCTTGAATTGATGCGAATTAGCGAACAGCTCCGAATCGTTGCACAGGTGCGATGTGCATCCACTATCAAGACACTATTTTGGGTCGGAAAAAGTGCTGCAAGCTGATTCCACGAAATGGATTGTTTCATCATTAGCGCAGAATAGCTCGTTCGCTGTGCTGGTACTTTGTGCGTCCGCCTTTGCCTTATGGAAACAATCGTTGATCGTGTGCCCCCTTTCTTTGCAGTAGTTACATTTGAGTTTGACCGGTGCTTTAAAGGCGTTATCTTTGCCACTCTGTTGATTCGCGTTGCTGCTATTTCTTAATGTATTTTTCTTGAATCGTTGGGGCTTGGATAGTAATGCGTTGGAGCCTGTTCCCCCTTCTTTATGTGCCTTGCTGTCGAATTCTTCGATAATTTTTATCATCAGTGCATCGATGTCCGGTAAGTTGTGATTACGTGATTAAGTTGTGTCACATGATTTGATTGCACAACAAAAATTGTCGAAATTGGTCGGTAAACTGTGAAGCAACATGACCGACAGCAAATCGCCGTTAATATCGATATTCAGGGCTTGTAGTTTGTCTACGGTGCTCATGAATCGTGATAGATAATCTCGGACATCGTCTCCTTCGCGCATTTTTTGCAACAGTAACTGCTCTAGGAGAGTAGCTTTTCTCATTGGTCCTTGCGAAGCGTATACTGACTTTAATTTGTCCCATACCTCTTTCGATGTGTCGCAGTTTCGAAGATGCTTGAGCTGTTCCGGGCTAATTGACAGAATTAAATCGGATTTCGCCTTTCGATCTTGGACGATCCAGGCATTGGCCGCAGCCTGAGAAACAGAAAATGCTTGACCTGTGCCGGCTACGATAGGCCTTGGAATGTCGCCGTTCACGTACGACCATGAGTCACTTTTCACGAGCAGAGCTTTGACTTGAATTCTCCATGTATCATAGTTATGCTTCGTTAAAAGCTCAATGCGCAATAATTGAATTCACAATATTTGTGCTTGCCATTGCGAAAGATTCAAGAGCACTAGATTTCACTTTTCAGTTGCGTGGCGACATGTAATCAATGGCGGTGCCGCGATGTCTATTGTTCGTTCGAGCCTTCCCTTTTTTTTTGACTCGCGAAGTCTGGGCCCATAACCTGTTAGGAAAAGGCTTGGAGGAACGAACGGTAATGTCAGACTTGTATTAACCAGGAACACTTGTTAGTCTTTATTAGAAAGCGAATGTATATAATAACACGCAGTGGCAGTAAAAGTCGCCATAGAAACTTTTATAAAGAAAGAGTAGAATACAAAGTAATATAACAAACCAAGTTGGCATCATTGCCCCCGAATAGCGTACAGCGCCACCTTAGCGAAACCAGCGAAAATGTTCGTTCGAAAATAAGAAAGACATTGCAGATGTTGCGGTATTAAATTCTCCTTTTGTCAAGCTTTTAAAAAAATATAGTTTCAATCTGTGCCTATGATTTCTTGGAGACGCAATTGTTAAAATTCTCTTTATCAAGAACATCGTAATTTGCGTTGACTAGTTTTTATACTTTATTGAATTTTTGTTTGCGGAATTTAATACTTATCTATAACTCTCACTTGCGTTGATAATTTTTTTATACTGAGGATGGTCTGATTTCAGACCGAAACGTCTATGTATTGGAATTTAATAAATATATTGTTTATCGCTACTAACATCTTGCGTTCGTAGTTTATGCCTTTTATTGATCTTACTTAGTTTTAGTAATATTTGTTTAATTTGATGATTTAATATTATTTTATTTAATATTTGAGATTAGATTAGTGCCTACTTTTTTTTTAATTATTTAGTGGGGTGGAAATCTTGACCGTCTTAGAGCTGCATATTATATAATAATATATATATATATTTATTTCTTTCCCCTTATTAGTTTATATTTTTAGAATGTATATATATGGAATATCTTTAAAATTTAGGTTAATAGTAATGGTAATAAGAATATATGAGTTTACGTTTTGGGGATTTTTAATAATTTATTTGGCTTTTTTTGTTAAAATACCTATTTACTTATTTCATATTTGTGTTCCTAAGGCACATGTTGAGGCTCCGGTATATGGGTCAATGATTTTGGCAGGAGTATTATTAAAAATAGTGGGGTATGGTTTAATTCGATTAGTTGAGATATTTTATAGAGTTAGAGTACAGTATAGTTGAGTAATATTTAGAGTAAGGATTGTAGGAAGAATTGTTGTAAGAGTACTTTGTTTGGTTCAGGTTGATATGAAAAGTATAGTAGTTCATATGAATTTAATATTATGTAGATTAATAACTTTTTTAAAAGTAGGGTTAATGGGTGTGTATATTTAATAATAGTTGCTCATGGATTGTGTTCATCGGATATGTTTTATCTTGTAAATTTATGTTATGAACGGTCAGGTAGGCGATTATTAATATTAAATAAGGGAATAGTAGGAAATTTACCTTCAATTATAATATGGTGATTTATATTTTGTATAGTGAATTTTTCTTTTCCTGTGTCTTCAAATTTTGTGGGGGAGATGATAATATTGATAAGTATTGTAAATTGAGATTTGGGTGTAATGGGATATTAATATTAATTTGTTTTTTTAGGGGGGCTTATTCATTATATTTATTTTCTTATGTGTATCATGGAAAAAATACTTAATGTGAAGGTAAAATTTATAATTCTGAGTTAAAGGAATTTATAGTTTTAATTATATATTTTTTTCCTTTATTAATACTTTTGTTAAATTTAGTTAGATTTATATAGGTAGAAGTAAATGTTGAAGGGAGTAGTAGAATGATTATTATAAAAAGTTTGTTGAAAAAATAAAGAGAATTTAAGTAGTTTAATATAGAATACTAGTTTGTGGAATTAGAGGTATTGATTGAATAGAGGACTTAAATTATTCTTAATATATTAATATAAATATACTGTTACGTCCTGAGCGCGAGATTTCGGCGGTCTCGAGACGCGACACGAGTTAGCGGGAACG
>NW_017297445.1:4879-5437 GCF_001594075.2 Trachymyrmex cornetzi
AATTAGCCTCCCAGGTCCTTTCTCATAAAATAAAATAGAGAGTTTAGAGGAAGCGTCAGTTATGCTTCATCTCGCTGTCTCTCTAATCTACACTCTCTTGTGTGATGAGAAGGATGTGGAAGGAAATGAAAAGGCTTTTAAAAAGAATAGAAATATCTACGATTTTAAAATTTGAATATTTATTGTACACGGGTTATTACTAATGATTCGCGGCTTAGGCGTAATTATGATGGGCCTAGTAGGCTTTCGAATGGGCGCCACGTGGGGCGGAGATGGAGGCGGTTTTGGTCGCGACGATGGTGCAACTGTAGCCAGGATTTCCGAGGTGGAGGCTTTAGATGTTGCGGCTGTTGGATCGGCGATATCGACGGTTGTGTCGAGTTTCGGAGGTTTGGTAGCGTTCGCCGCGTCCTCCCTCCAATAAATGGAAGGGTCAAAGCTTCCCGCGTTAAGGAGCTCCCTTTGTAACTCCTTAAGGTGGGTACGCCAACCCCCTCGCTTGCCGCGCGTACGTTTCTTCTTTGGCATCTGCTTCAGAAAGAACGTATTGTAATGGCG
>NW_017297445.1:8158-10040 GCF_001594075.2 Trachymyrmex cornetzi
TCCATTAAAAAAGATTAGAGCGACCTAGACCTTAAAATATTCATGCTATAAAGAAAAAACTGAAAAAAAATAGGTTGCCACTATAGTGGCTTCAGCCCCGCAAAGGGTTAACGGTATCTTATTCCGTTCGATTTTTTTATTATTTATTTTTTAATAGGAGGGTCAAATTTTATAGATGTATATATATTAAAGAGAGTGGATTGGTCAATATTTCTATAGTTATAATAATATTTATAAAGGTTATTTTTGGATCCTTAATAGGGTGGATTTTTTATTTTGATTTTTGTGTAATTTATTTATCTATATTTAATAAGTTATTTACTTTAGGATGTTGTTTTCTTGGGAGATTATTAGCGGGGTTAGAGTAATAATATTGAGGAAATTTATATGAATATATTATTATATATATTTTTTTGGGAGGGCCCCGTTTGCCTACAAATTTTTTGCTACAGCATCTTTTGCCTACATCTCTTTTACCTACAAATCGATTGCCTACATGCAATATTGCCTACAGCTCGATTGCCTACATACACTTTTGCGCACAAATAAAAATTTTGGAAACGGAGTTACTTTTGCCTACATGCATTATTGCCTACATATACTATTGCCTACAAGTATTATTGACTACAGATCTATTGCCTACATGCCCTTTTGCGCACAAATAAAAATTTTAGAAACGGGCTTATATTTGCCTACATGTATTATCGTCTACATGTACTATTGCCTACAAGTATTATTACCTACAGCTCTATTGCCTACATGCACCTTTGCGCACAAATTAAAATTTTAAAGACGGAGTTACTTTTGCCTACATATATTATTGCCTACAAGTATTATTGCCTACAGCTCTATTGCCTACATGCATTTTTGCGCACAAACAAAGATTTTAGAAACCGAGTTATTTTTGCCTATAAGTATTATTGCTTACAGCTCTATTGCCTACATGCACTTTTGCGCACAAATAAAAATTTTAGAAACGGAGTTACTTTTGCCTACAAGTATTATTGGCTACAGATCTATTGCCTACATGCACTTTTGCGCACAGACAAAAATTTTAGAAACCGAGTTATTTTTGCCTACAAGTATTATTGCCTACAGCTCTATTGCCTACATGCACTTTTGCGCATAAATAAAAATTTTAGAAACGGAATTACTTAGCCTACATGCATTATTGCCTACATGTATTATTGCCTACGTGAATTATTGCCTACATGTATTATTGCCTACATGAATTATTGCCTACATGTATTATTGCCTACAAGCAATTTTGCGCACAAGTAAAAATTTCAAAAGTAAAATCACATTTGTCTACATGTATATTGCCTATACGTATTATTGTTTACAATTTGATTGTCTACAAGTATTTTGCGCACGAATAAAAAATTAATTAAGACTAAAGTCACGTTTGCACACACGCCGCATTGAAAACATGATATATTATATTATTGCCCATAATATTATTGCATATAGATTATCTTCAAGTTGTACTGTTGCAAATATTATTTATAAGATTCCGGATTTTACGTCGTATACTGCCCCAGACAATACATCACAATATTTATAAAATATTTAGAAAGCGTTTTCACAAATATGTATAAGATTTATTTTTAATATTTAAATGAAATATTTATTGTAAATATCATAGTAAATGCTGTGAAAATAATTAATGAGACGTTATAATCCAAGTAAGAAATATTTGTCAGAAATAATTATTTATATTGATCACAAATATTATACACAATGTTTAGTCTATTATACTTTAATACTCGGAATAAAGTTCTATATAAAATATAAACGAAATATGTATATAACATTAAAAAAAATGAATAGTAATAAATATTTACTATAAATATTTTGTGCTATATGGGGCAATACACGAATT
>NW_017297445.1:10971-12671 GCF_001594075.2 Trachymyrmex cornetzi
CGCCATGCACACATCATCGACGTATCTATAATAAAACTTAGGACTATTCTTAATCGATGATAACGCCCATGTCTCCAGTCTTCTCATCACTAAATCGGCAATAATCGGAGACAGCGGAGAGCCCATAGGAGTACCAAAGCATTGTCTATATGTCTTATTATTAAATACAAAAAATGTGGATTCAAGGATCATCTGTGTAGCGCTTAGAAACAGAGTCTTGATTAGTTGGATTTATATATATTATATTATATAGAATGATTTATATAGAGAATGAAATGAATATAGGTCGATTTAATTATTTGTTGTTATTATTTATTTTATCAACAATTTTGATAATTATTAGGCCTAATATTATTAGGATTTTAGTGGGGTGGGATGGATTAGGGATCTTATTGTTTAGTTATATAGTATCATAATTATAGTTCTTATAATTCAAGAATAGTAACAGTTTTGTGTAATTCAATTGGTGATGTTGGTATATTAATAACAATAAGAATAATAATAATGATATTCAGGTGAGATTTAAGGGTATTTAAAGGTAGAGAGGGGTTATATTTATATTAATATTAGCTGCCATTACAAAGAGTGCTCAAATTCCGTTTTCTGTATGATTGCCCTTAGCAATAGCTGCCCCTACCCCTGTTTCTGCATTAGTACATTCTTCGACTTTAGTGACAGCGGGGGTGTATTTAATAATTCGATTTAATAAGTTTTTAGTAACTACTAATATAAGGATAGTTTTAGGATTTTTGTCTATTTTAATTATATTTATATCTGGAATTATAGCAAATTTTGAGAATGATTTAAAAAAATTATTGCTTTGTCTACATTAAGACAGTTGGGTATAATAATGATAATTTTAAGATTTGGGTATAGATTAGTAGCCTATTATCATTTATTAATTCATGCAATTTTTAAATCTATGTTATTTATAGGAGCGGGCAGGGTTATTCATATAATAAAGAATACTCAAAATATTCGATTATTAGGAAATTTGAATGAGGGTTTACCTTACTTAATAATAAGATTAATGATTTCAAATTTTGCATTAGGCGGGGTTCCTTTTATATCGGGATTTTACAGAAAGGACTTAATTATAGAGATTTTTTATGTTCATAGTGGGACAAATATAATTATATTTATATTAGTATTTTTATCTTTATTATTAACCCTTTGAGGGGCACATTTTTCTAGAGCACCTACCCCAGATATGATAGTGGTTGTAAGGGTTTTCGGGATCGCTGATTACGAATCTGAAGTCAGATTTTCGAAATTCAAGATGGCGGATCCAATATGGCGGACAAAATTTTCAAACATTAGCAGATAAATGCTAATTTTTTTATAAGGATCTTCGAAGTCGCTAATTATGATTTCAATGTTCAAATACAACTACAGGACAATATCTGCTAAAGTCCCTTTTATTTATCCATTATTTTGGAGGGTTTATGATTCGATTCGATATCTGACCAAAAGAGAATACAAAACAAATTTGTAAATTTTTTGAAATTTTTACCTCCCCCATATTTGATCCGCCACTTTGAGTTTTCAAAATCTGAGACTCGTAATCAGCGACCTCGAAAACCACCGTGTACCAAATATCAGTAAATTTGTGTGTAAAATGAGTTTACAACCGAATTTAATTTAAAAAGTCTACATTTTTTCATTGTTAATTGTTTATAACTAATTATATACAGTGCTAT
>NW_017297445.1:13522-17739 GCF_001594075.2 Trachymyrmex cornetzi
TTCCGTTTGGCAGAAATTCGAACTAAAATATAGGATGCGCGGTCAACTCACAAGAGAGAAGTTGCCTTAAAAAATTAGGTGCTCCAACAATAAATTCGGTGGCAAAATGTTTGTCTTTTTATATTATTTAAAGATATCTAGTCGCCGAATTAGGTGCTCGTTCGGTTTGGCAGAAATTCGAACTGAAAGAGAGGTTCCACGGTCAACTCGCAAAAGAGAAGATGCCTTAAAAAATTAGGTGCTCCAACAAATTCGGTGTCAAAATATTTGTTTTTTAATAATACTTAAAGATATCTATTCGCCGAATTAGGTGCTCGTTCCGTTTGGCAGAAATTCGAACTGAAATATAGGATGCGCCGTCAACTCACAAGAGAGAAGTTGCCTTAAAAAATTAGGTGCTCCAACAAATTCGGTGTCAAAATGTTTGTTTTTTTATATTATTTAAAGATATCTCGTCGCCGAATTAGGTGCTCGGTCCGTTTGGCAGAAATTCGAACTGAAAGAGAGGTTGCACGGTCAACTCACAAGAGAGAAGTTACCTTAAAAAATTAGGTGCTCCAACAATAAATTCGGTGGCAAAATGTTTGTCTTTTTATATTATTTAAAGATATCTCGTCGCCGAATTAGGTGCTCGGTCCGTTTGGCAGAAATTCGAACTGAAAGAGAGGTTGCACGGTCAACTCACAAGAGAGAAGTTACCTTAAAAAATTAGGTGCTCCAACAATAAATTCGGTGGCAAAATGTTTGTCTTTTTATATTATTTAAAGATATCTCGTCGCCGAATTAGGTGCTCGGTCCGTTTGGCAGAAATTCGAACTGAAAGAGAGGTTGCACGGTCAACTCACAAGAGAGAAGTTACCTTAAAAAATTAGGTGCTCCAACAATAAATTCGGTGGCAAAATGTTTGTCTTTTTATATTATTTAAAGATATCTCGTCGCCGAATTAGGTGCTCGGTCCGTTTGGCAGAAATTCGAACTGAAAGAGAGGTTGCACGGTCAACTCACAAGAGAGAAGTTACCTTAAAAAATTAGGTGCTCCAACAATAAATTCGGTGGCAAAATGTTTGTCTTTTTATATTATTTAAAGATATCTCGTCGCCGAATTAGGTGCTCGGTCCGTTTGGCAGAAATTCGAACTGAAAGAGAGGTTGCACGGTCAACTCACAAGAGAGAAGTTACCTTAAAAAATTAGGTGCTCCAACAATAAATTCGGTGGCAAAATGTTTGTCTTTTTATATTATTTAAAGATATCTCGTCGCCGAATTAGGTGCTCGGTCCGTTTGGCAGAAATTCGAACTGAAAGAGAGGTTGCACGGTCAACTCACAAGAGAGAAGTTACCTTAAAAAATTAGGTGCTCCAACAATAAATTCGGTGGCAAAATGTTTGTCTTTTTATATTATTTAAAGATATCTCGTCGCCGAATTAGGTGCTCGGTCCGTTTGGCAGAAATTCGAACTGAAAGAGAGGTTGCACGGTCAACTCACAAGAGAGAAGTTACCTTAAAAAATTAGGTGCTCCAACAATAAATTCGGTGGCAAAATGTTTGTCTTTTTATATTATTTAAAGATATCTCGTCGCCGAATTAGGTGCTCGGTCCGTTTGGCAGAAATTCGAACTGAAAGAGAGGTTGCACGGTCAACTCACAAGAGAGAAGTTACCTTAAAAAATTAGGTGCTCCAACAATAAATTCGGTGGCAAAATGTTTGTCTTTTTATATTATTTAAAGATATCTCGTCGCCGAATTAGGTGCTCGGTCCGTTTGGCAGAAATTCGAACTGAAAGAGAGGTTGCACGGTCAACTCACAAGAGAGAAGTTACCTTAAAAAATTAGGTGCTCCAACAATAAATTCGGTGGCAAAATGTTTGTCTTTTTATATTATTTAAAGATATCTCGTCGCCGAATTAGGTGCTCGGTCCGTTTGGCAGAAATTCGAACTGAAAGAGAGGTTGCACGGTCAACTCACAAGAGAGAAGTTACCTTAAAAAATTAGGTGCTCCAACAATAAATTCGGTGGCAAAATGTTTGTCTTTTTATATTATTTAAAGATATCTCGTCGCCGAATTAGGTGCTCGGTCCGTTTGGCAGAAATTCGAACTGAAAGAGAGGTTGCACGGTCAACTCACAAGAGAGAAGTTACCTTAAAAAATTAGGTGCTCCAACAATAAATTCGGTGGCAAAATGTTTGTCTTTTTATATTATTTAAAGATATCTCGTCGCCGAATTAGGTGCTCGGTCCGTTTGGCAGAAATTCGAACTGAAAGAGAGGTTGCACGGTCAACTCACAAGAGAGAAGTTACCTTAAAAAATTAGGTGCTCCAACAATAAATTCGGTGGCAAAATGTTTGTCTTTTTATATTATTTAAAGATATCTCGTCGCCGAATTAGGTGCTCGGTCCGTTTGGCAGAAAGTCGAACTGAAATGTATATTGCATGGTCAACTCACAAGAGAGAAGTTGCCTTAAAAATTAGGTACTCCAACAACAAATTCGGTGACAACATGTTTGTTTTTTTTATTGTTTAAAGATATCTAGTCGCCGAATTAGGTGCTCGTTCCGTTTGGCTGAAATTTGAACTGAAATATAGATTGCGCGGAATTAGGTGCTCTTTCCGTTTGGCAGAAATATGCTACGTCTATTATACCTATATATATAAGCTTTAAATTTTAAATCCTAAAAAATTATGATCAATCACAGTCGATTATTCTTTTTCCATTCGATTGTGATTAGTCAGTTTTTTATATATAGTTTTTATTATGGCGCGATTTCATGATTGAATCGCGCCGCCTATCTTGCATCTCTATTGTTTATTGTCGCCGCCGATATCTGAGCCTCTTATTTACGCGTTCGGATCTTTTCGATCGTCAATCACTGTGAAGACACGGTAGTGTGAATGTTTCGTTTCGGTTATGGTGTATTCTATATTTTCTATCTTTTCTAGTGCGGTTTTTTACAGTGTTTCGAGTTATCGCTTAATATTAGTAGTGTTAATTTTTTAGTATTAGTTGCTTTGTATTAGTTTATTGCTTAGTATTTCAAGATGAATGTCAAAATGTTGTTTTTTTTATATTATTTAAAGATATCTAGTCGCCGAATTAGGTGCTCGTTCCGTTTGGCAGAAATTCGAACTGAAACAGAGATTGCGAAGTCAACTCACAAGAGAGAAGTTTCCTCAAAAAATTAGGTGCTTCAACAAATTGGCTGTTAAAATGTTTGTTTTTTAATAATATTTAAAGATATCTAGTCGCCGAATTACGTGCTCGTTCTGTTTGGCAGAAATTCGAACTGAAAGAGAGGTTGCATGGTCAACTCGCAAAAGAGAAGTTGCCTTAAAAAATTAGGTGCTCCAACAAATTCGGTGTCAAAATGTTTGTTTTTTTATATTATTTAAAGATATCTAGTCGCCGAATTAGCTGCTCGTTCCGTTTGGCAGAAATTCGAACTAAAATATAGGTTGCGCGGTCAAATCACAAGAGAGTTGCCTTAAAAAATTGGGTGCTCAAACAAATTCGGTGTAAAAATGTTTGTTCTTTTATATTATTTAAAGATATCTAGTCGCCGAATTAGGTGCTCGTTCCGTTTGGCAGTAATTCGAACTGAAACAGAGATTGCGCGGTCAACTCACAAGAGAGAAGTTGCCTTAAAAAATTAGGTTCTCCAACAAATTCGGTGTCAAAATGTTTGTTTTTTCATATTATTTAAAGATATCTCGTCGCCGAATTAGGTGCTCGGTCCGTTTGGCAGAAAGTCGAACTGAAATGTAGGTTGCACGGTCAACTCACAAGAGAGAAGTTTCCTAACAAAAATTAGGTGCTCCAACAAATTTAATGTCAAAATCATTGATTTTTTATATTACTTAAAGATATGTTGTCGCCGAATTAGGTGCTCGTTCCGTTTGGCAGATATTCGAACCGAAAGAGAGGTTGCGCGGTCAACTCACAAGAGAGAAGTCGCCTTAAAAAATTAGGTGCTCCAACATATTCGGTGTCAAAATGTTGATTTTTTTATATTATTTAAAGATATCTAGTCGCCGAATTAGGTGCTCGTTCCGTTTGGCAGAAATTCGAACTGAAATATAGGTTGCGCGGTCAACTCACAAGAGAGAAGTTGCCTTAAAAAATTAGGTGCTCCAACATATTCGGTGTCAAAATGTTGATTTTTTTATATTATTTAAAGATATCTAGTCGCCGAATTAGGTGCTCGTTCCGTTTGGCAGAAA
>NW_017297446.1:0-683 GCF_001594075.2 Trachymyrmex cornetzi
AAAACGAAAAAGAACTTATTTTTATTAAAGTTCTCTTTATCAGTAGGTTACAGTATCTATATGACTCAGGTACACGTGCGAGAACATTTAATGGCCTTTAACGGAACTAATCACTTTGGGCTTATCTATCTAGTGATAAAGCAAAACATTCTATTTTAAGTCCTTATATCAATCGTTTTCTAAACGTTAGGAATCATATATTGTCTCTTTGCAAAAAAAAACACAAATACTGATATTGACATGGAATATTTAAATGCACGTGTGCCCGCCTTGTAACGCCGCGTAACAAATCTTTTTTTATTTTCAAAAAATTCGCTTGGAAGTTAAAGCGAATATTTATATTAATATTCACTTCTATTGCTTTATAGTATAAAATTTTTTGTTCATCAGGACTTATGACGAACTGAGCTCTATGAGAGTGGATTTCGGTCGGTTATTGGAAAACCAATGGGAGGCGAATGAGAAATCCTCTCCGCCCCTTTTGGCTTCTGCCAGCCGTAGAAATTCGCACACCAGCAGTATCAAATCCTTGAATTCCTTTATGATTGACGACACTTCGAAACAAGGGCCTGCTGAAGTAATTTGGACTTATTTTCTAATTATTTATTTTCTGAAGTAACTACTATACAGGGTGGACCATCTGAAGTGATCCAGTCAAATATCTCGAAAACTAGTAGGGATAG
>NW_017297447.1:0-2503 GCF_001594075.2 Trachymyrmex cornetzi
ATTATACTTAATGAAAATATTTGTGTTAAATTATTTATAAGAATTAAAGAAGATTTTTATACACATAAAATTACCATGAAAGATAAACAAATGCATTTAATTTAAAAGTGATTCTAATATAATGTTGTCGTTTATTATAGATATTTATGTAATTTGCAGGATTGAATGTAGAAGTGTTTGTTCTGTTATATATATATATTCTTTTATTACATATGATTATAATTTTATTTATAATATTATAGGACGTACCTGGTAAATGAAATTATATCCATAGCAGTAATATTCCACACAAAATTTTACCTTCCTGAATTTGATTTGCAATATAAATTGTAAAATCTATTTGAAATTAAATAATTAAATAAAATAATTGAAATGTTTTTGTTAGATACATAACACTATCTTTCATGAAAGTTCGGATACACGCTTAAGCTCTAAACAACTATGTAAAAAATTAAGGCACTGTTATAAAACATCAAATGTATAACATTGTTAGATATCAAAGGAGCAATCCTATCCCTTAAGTTAAATAACATTTTGTTATTTTTAATAAACAATTTAACTTCAATATGTGTAAAATCCATCCAATTTCCAGTTTCAGAGTAAATAATGTTAGCATTAATATTTAATTTTTAAATTTAATATATTCTCTTGAGTTAAACCATTTAACTCCATTATTTTAGTTCTAGTTGAGTAAACGGCATATTGAAAAAAATCAATGGCGATGTATAAAAATGATTGAAAGTAATTCAAATTGTATATACAATTCAGCATTTTGAATTTGATTTTTGAATCTAATTGTAGATATATTCTTTTATATACATGTTTTAGACTATTTGTACGTATAACACTAATTGCTAAAATTTCATAAAATGTTTTCAATTTTATGTGCTAAAATGGATAGTGTTTATTTTGTAAGACACTGATAGTATAATCGATTAATTATAAATATTCGCTTTTGCGTATATAATAAAAAATGATTCATAAAACTTCCTAGCCCATCCTACCTATGGTATTAGCATGTGTGAATAAGTATACTAATGTCCTAACGTGCATAAATAGATAACATAATTGCTATTTTAATTATAATAAACGAAAACGGATGCTTGACAAATCAAATAACAAAAACGAATAATACAATTGCTATTTTATAATGTCCCAATTTTTACATAATCATTCGATGAAATTTATGCACATGCCCGAACTTCTAATTCTGAGCGTTGGTAAAATTACGAATTAAAATTCTACATAAAATCTTATCATTATTTACCAGGTTATGTAACTCTTCATCGAGATTATAATTGGACAATTTGTGAAGAATTGCTACTGTCTCGTTTATCTAAAATTGTTTTTATGTAATATGAAAATTTTTTTAATAAAAAACGGAAAATTTTGTACTCAAAAGATTGCGTCATTTGGAAGAAGGCTTCGATATTTGTAATTTTAACGTTGCGAAATTGTTGCTTGTGCATTTAATTCTAGTTATAAATAATTATAGTTATAAATAATTAATAATGTTTTAATTTTACTGTACCTTATTGTAAATAGATTGACATATGTAGTTTGATGTAAGAAATAAGATGGTGAACAAAAAGGATTTGAAAAAATAAATTAATCTCATTATCCATAAGTAAGAATAATTTCTTAATAAAAGTGTAAGACGTATATTGTAATAAATGGCCATAATTGCTACGAAGCTCCATAATATTTGAAGTAACATTGGTATTTTGAATATTTTGTTTAGTTTGTGAGATATAAGGCATAGTTGTAGGTGAACGTGCCTATAAAGAAATCGTAACTGTTTTAATTAATAAAACCGTAGAGACACATAGGAGAAGTACTAATATTAAACAAAATAAATTATTATTATCGTAGAATCAGAATTACAGGATAATATAATTGTAATTTGCGATTGGTACAAAATGTGTAATTATTTTACATACAGTTGAAATTAATTAAGGCTCCTGAGTACTCAGCCAAGAACTCCGCGTTGACGATAGTGACACAGAATCAAACGACGGTCTGACGAAACCGGTAGCTACATTTAAGCACAAAGACAAAGAGCATGGACTGCTCGATCGTATCTAACAAGAGGAGGACCAGATGACTCACTCTAGGATTTCGACCTCAATTTTTTTAGTTATTCTGGAAGTGAAAAAAAAAGATACGTGTCCCGACGTTTGATTGAATAGGCCTTAGTTTCGGAGTAATAAATTTATGAAAATTGGCAATATCTGAAGCCCGCCGTGGCGCGCCATATGAGCCTTCCCGGTAGTAGTACTTCTAAACAGTGCGATTGGCTCCGTGAATCAGGCGCTTGCTTCATAATTCGTAAGATCTAAGTTCGCTCAAGAAAGTGGACGATAATGTTCTTGTTAATGAGTGTTCTCCTGTCATCTTTAGGGAACATTGATGTCTTGATCCCTTGTGTTAATCTTGCACATCAAATAGCACTAAGCACACCGTTCCATGGTGAGAGTCCGATTTCGCGTTCGCGTCTTTCTGT
>NW_017297448.1:0-393 GCF_001594075.2 Trachymyrmex cornetzi
TATAATTAAATGCATTTTATTTAAACCAAAATCTCCGATTTTGCCATAACAATCAAAAATAATTTCTGGTTGTTATGACTGGAATTGAGATTTTGCATCTAAAATTAGAATCCTATTATAGGCAGGGTTGGGTAGTGCTAAATTAAAAAGTTAAAAGTTCAGTTAAAAAGTTAAAAAGTTAATTAATTTTAACTTAACTTAGTTACATTTTAGACAGGAGTCTAAAATGTAACTAAGTTAAGTTAAAACTTTTAACTTTATTTAGTTACAAAAAAGGTAACTAAATAAAGTTAAAAGTTTTAACTTTATTTAGTTACATTTTATCGGTAACTAATAATTTTTTATTAATTTTTTTAAAGTTAAGTGTTAGACACAATACGAGCCACACGTAAC
>NW_017297449.1:0-2410 GCF_001594075.2 Trachymyrmex cornetzi
TCTCCTCTTCAATTTTGATTTCTTAATATTTCCTCCCAAATTACATATTTCTCGAGTTATTTGGAAAAAACAAAAATTTTTAAGTTTGAGACACTTTTTCTATATGAAGCTCCCTCCCTACCCTTGTAAACTTTTTTTCATTTCAAAGTACTCGAAAAATACTAACGATTCGCGGTGAGACCGACCTGTTTTTTAATTTTCGGAGGTTAAACTCTCCACCGACTGGACTATTACAAGAATGTGATTATCAAAATACAATGCAAGAACAAGACATACAATGCTCAGTAACAAAAACAGATGAGATAGAAAATATATCAACGAACGTTAATATAAGGCAGTATAGTAGAAAAAATGAAACAGTAACATAGAAAAAGAATACAAGAAAAGGTAATTTTGAATGGAAAGCCTATTATGTAATTATAATTATTTTTTAATTAAAATTTTTTAACAGCAGGCAAATCTGTGCATCAATTATCGTACAATATGCTAGAAATTCAAGAAGCTAAATTAAAACTAAAGAGAAAAGAATTAAAAATTAGAAAGAAACAACTAAAGGTGCAAACAAATATCCTAACAGAATTAAAAGAAATAAAATTAAGTTTACAGACACAGAACGGATTCATAATATAAAAAATATTAACACAATTTAATTTATAACTTTAAACTTATGACTTTAATGACGTTAAACTTAGGTACAGGTTTTGTGCAATACAAATAATGCAGAAAAGTTTATTTTGTTTTGTTTATAATATTTATTTGTAATGTAAAGAAAAATTTCTTTTTGTCTTAAGTAAAAAATTAATATCTAAACTAAGTTATGCAAAATATCTTTCAATTATTGCTTCACGTGTCGCATGTCCTCTTGCACGCATATTTGCATTTTCTGCCTCAATTCCTTCTTCATGAAAATCTTCCTCTTCTAAATATATTTCTTCAAGAACATTATATTGCTTAGCAATATTATGTAATACACATGTTGCATTTATTATAAGTGCTAAAACATACAATAACAAAACAAAATTCTATAATAATTTTGAGTATACTTCTTTATAAACTGTTATTGTTAATTACATCTTACCAGCAAATTCTGGTGTATAATGTAATGCCCTCTCTTTGCGTAAGCATCTCCACCGTCCTTTCCATATGCCTATTGTTCTTTCTACTGTACATCGTGCTGTAGCATGCCTATCTGTGTAAGAAGCACTTGGAGATCTTGCTGGCTGATTCAGTTTAGGTGTCATTAGATATGGTAATAAGGGATACCCAGAATCTCCTAAAAACACAGTTAATTGCAACATTTTTTAGTAACAAGAACAGTTTCACAAATTATATATCTGTGTGTGCGTGTGTACCAATTCTAATTTGACTTACATAAAGAATTTTTTGAATAATATATTTTAATCGAATTTTATTACCTAATAACCAGACATTTCGTCTTCCGTTTTGATATTTATTTAACATATGTCTCGATAATTGAGACGAGTTCCATACCCTTGCATCGTGCGTACGGCCACCATGGTTTGCAACTACAGCTAAAATTTTGCAATAATAATCACAAACCTAAAATAAGTAATAAGACAAAGAAATACATAAAAAAAATATGTGCGTTATAAGAATACGATGAAAAAATAATAAATTCCCTTTTCTTGTGTGTGTGTACAATGTATGTATAAATACATATATATATATATGGTATATACATATTATTTAATAATTTTTACTCACAACCATAACATTTAAAGAGTTGTACAATTTCCTGTTTATATATAAGTGTTCCCTGTTTTTTTCAGGTGGCCAAATGGCTACATGCGTTCCATCAATCGCACCTATGACACCCGGAAAATTTGTGTGAATGAAATACCTGGTAAAATACGATTGCATTTTAATTTTACACATAGCAAAAATTATAGTATATTTATTATAAGTTTTAAATGCACTTACATTAAAATTGATATACTTTTAAGATAATTATGAAATTGTATTTTTTAATTATAACTTACGTTTGCTGAATAGTTTGAATCTCATCATGTTCTGTAGGGAATGTTATCCATTGTGGCATTATAGCATTTAATGCATGTATAATTTGAGGTATTGCTCCACTAATGGATGATTGACACATACAACTTAGGAAGTCCTGCCCAATTCTCCTCTGATAGGAACCTGAGCTTAAAAAGCTTAAAGTTGCTAAAAGCTTTAAAATAACAAAAAAAATTAATTTAAATATAACTATTTTAAAATATCAATACTATTGTTACGTCCAGGCCCCAAAAGTATTTTTTTTATCTTAATGGAAAGAAGGAATTAGGAGGGGGCCAAGGTAGGGCGCAACTTGTACCGCTTTTTGTGGCTTATCGCTCCGTGGACGCGTGCCACAACTCGGAAGCACTTGTGCGAGTCTTTGGTGCGGGTA
>NW_017297449.1:2798-3449 GCF_001594075.2 Trachymyrmex cornetzi
CTACTCAAAGCGGGTTAACGCTTTGCGAGTTCCCAGGGAAAGAAGGAGATGCGAGTTACTCGCAGCGTAATTTCGCTTCAAGATATCGCGGAAGGAAGGAAAGCTCGAACCATTCAAAGCGGGTTGACGCTTTGTGAGTTCGTAGAGATAGAAAGAAATGGGAGATACTCAAAGCGGTGTCTCGCTTCGAGTTATCGTGGAAGGAAGAAGGTCAGAGAGAGATGGTAATCACTAGAGGCGTTATTTCGCTTCGAGTAATTGTAGAAAGGAAAAGCGGGAGAGAGAAAAAAAAGGAATAAGTGTGAAAGAAGAAAAGGAAGAGCACGACAGAGAATTATAAATAATTATAGAGAGGTGAGTCTTAAGCGATTGCAAAAAAAGAAAGGGGGTGTTTCCGAATTTTAGATCCTCGTGGAAGAAGTAGTTACTCACGGTTTTGGGGGAGAGAGAGAGAGAGAGTCTAAAGAGTCCTTGTGGGAGGAGTCCTCGCAGGATCAGTGGTCGGAGTTGGCTTCTCAGTGGTTCCCTTAGACGGGATGGTGAAATTGGACCAGCTGCTGGTGGTACGCACTTGATCGCGAGAACTCCGCACCAATGATACTAATTCGGGCAGCACTTCGTCTTGCAAACGACTAAGTTAAAATTCGACTG
>NW_017297449.1:3603-7310 GCF_001594075.2 Trachymyrmex cornetzi
AATTATTGGGAAAGCCTTTTCTAAAAATAGAAGTGATTACACATATTTCTATGAGTCATACTGCCACTAGGCGTACACGTGTGATAATTAACACATTTATTGTTTACAGTTATTTGGTGATATTAATTATTCCTTCGTTAAGAATCGATCTTCGATCGGTCACGCTATTGACTCTCTAATAGACTCTCTGATACCTTAAGGATTGCATGCATGGAACTGCGAGTGATTCGCAATTGAAAAATAAGTTCTCTCCACGAAAGAAAAGAATCGTGGAGTCGTCAGGACGTAACACTATAATAAATAATGAAAGCTGGTTTTACATTAGACACAAGCTAATTGCAAACTTGCTACAACAGCAATCTGAAGCGTTCATTTCAAAATGCTTCAAATTGGCTGTTGCAATAATTTTGTGATCAACCTGCATCCAATGTAAAACCAACATAAGGAAATCTAAAATTTTAATTCATAATAGTATTTCTTTATATGCAATTTTACCTTCAGTTCTAATGGAATTGCTGTTAATCGTACTGCTACTTGCATATGAGGCTGTATAGAATCGCGTAATGCTAATGTAGCATCTTTTGTTAACCTGTGTATTTAATATCTTGTTTAAATTGTTCCATAAACATTTAAATAATATACAAACCATCAATATATTCTGTTTTCCTTTACTTATTTATATTGAATAATATTATAAAAGAGCCGGGGCATAAACCTTTGCATAATGCATAATTTATAAACAGAGATTCATCCAATTACAGTCTTTTTTTTCTATGAAAAGGACTGATTAATTATCTTATGAATTATGCATGCTTTATGCATTATGCAATGGTCTACGTTCCGGCTTTATTTATTAAAGTATAATTTTACTTACTGATATAAATAAATAAATTGCGATTCTAAAATTTCAAATGGATTACTTGCATCATGTAATTGTCTTCTTCGAATTTTCAGCATATTTCTTTCTTCTTCTTCTGCAAGTTGCAGCAACCACCAAGCTGCAGCCATGTTATGCCAATACGAGGTGTGATCAAAAAGAAACGAGAATTTTTGAATTGCGCGCATTGTAGTGTATCAATTTGGTTAAATGTTTTTTTTTTCAAGTTGTTAGTACTGTCAGAAACCAATCAAAGTCTTTAATTTCCTTCTTTTCCATGAAATAAAGGACACTGATTGGTTGATTTTCTTATGATTCATGTTTTATGCGTTATGCGAGAGCCTGTGCTTCCCGTCTAAAGCGGGGAGCACAGACTCTTGCATTACGCATAACACGTAATGCATAAGAATATGTACCAATCAAAGTTCTCCATTTCTTTCCCTTCCATGTAATAGAGAACTCTGGTTGGTTCAATTTCTTATGCATTACGTATTATGCGTTATGCAAGAGTCTGTGCTCCCCGCTTAAGAGTGGAACAAATCAAATCCAAGCCGAAATAATATGATGCATCATTATTCTTGTTCATCGAATGTTAAAGATAAATGATGCACTATGCACATCATATGAAATTCATTTCCAGTCATTTAATATGTATACAAATAAGTAATATTATTTAAATTCTAATAATTATGCATGTAAACATAATGTATTGTACAAAATAAATATACTATGTATTTACATATATTTTTATTTTTCTTGAGATTTAATTGTTAGACTGCATCGAATAAATGCACTCTACAATATAAGTCTCAAGAAGAAAATATATGTAAATAAAGACTTGTTTAATTTTTACAATATATTAGGTTTAGAAACACAATTACCGGAAATTAGATAATATTGTATTTGGGTAATTATGAAGGAGACGGTCGACCTCATCGATTTTAATATTAGGCTCGATTTTAATATTCGACGCGTTTTTGCACGAAATCAACGAATCTGGCAGAAAAAAGGGTCGCTCTGCCTCGCGAGCAGAGATATTAAGCGTTAAAATTGACGACTATTGAGGTTAGGAAATCTGTCATAGCGCTACATGTAGTTGGTAAAATTTGATATGGTTTTTATTATTTTTCAATTTCAAATGCTTGCTCACTTATTAAAATAATTCATATAATACACACATATATGTATATAAGACGATATAGGTATTCTTCTTCTTCTTATTTGTCCTTGTTTGGTTTTCCAACTCAACGATGTAGGTATTACTGGATCACTGCATCATAATTCCCCATATTTCCACCTTTCCGCTCACCAATTTCATGGCTAAAAAGTTCACGCGAAAACTTTCACGTTTCCGTAGTTTGAAAGTTACATGATCGCTCAGTTCACGTGAAAGTTTTCACTTTTCACGATTCCGCCCTAGAGAAAAGTTACATGATCGCTACCCAGAAGCCAAACTAGCAACACAGCCAATAGCACAGCCAGCACTGTTGCCAACACGGCAGCAAGCACGCAAATCCAGCTAGCAATCCAGCAGGAAAAAAAGCATCGTGTGCCGCTAGCTTTATGCTGGATTCACACTGCATCCGATTTGCGTCGTACGACGCTCAGCAACCAATCAGAAAACAAGATTCCGATGATACGAAGCAAAATCCATCGGAATCCTGTTTTCCGATTGGTTGCAGAGCGTCGCACGACGCAATTCGGATGCAGTGTGAATCCATTGGTTTGTTTTCTGTTCCTGCATTGGTTGCACTAGTTTAAAAAGTGTACACTAAAGCGTTTTCTGTACCCAAAATGGCGTGTACACAAAGCGACGGTGTTTTTTGTTCCAGTGCAACAGAACTCAGTGCACGAGTTCACCAAACTGGCTGCACTAGGTCTTGAGTCAGTGACCACTGCTACACGGTACGCTTAATCGGGTTTAATAACATCCGTAGTTATGAAATTGGCCAATCATAGCTTTTCGTCGAGAGAATGGAATGATTGTGATTGGCCAGTTTCATAACTACGGATGTTATTAAACTCGATTAAGGGTGCCGTGTAAAGGTAGTAGTTACTACGTTGGGAGGATCCCGTTTGCCTACAGTTCTGATTGTACACACCACTCATATCAACTGGTGCCTAGTAATTTTTTACTGTTTTGCCAATGAGTTATTTTATTTTTAAATTGGCCAATCAGCGATACATGTGTGCAATATGCGATGTGTGCAATCGGAGCCCTCCCTACTACGTTTACACGGCACGCTTTAAACGGGGAGCACAGACTCTTGCATAACGCATGAGACATAAGAAATTGAACCAACCAGAGTTCTCTATTAGATGGAAGGGAAAGAAACGGAGAACTTCGATTAGTACATATTCTTATGCATTACGTGTTATGCGTTATGCAAGAGTCTGTGTTCGCCGCTTTACGCTGAAGTTATAACATCGATGTTATGAAACTGGCCAATCATAGCTGTTCCTCTGAACAATAGAATGACTGTAATTGGTCAGTTTCGTAACATCGATGTTATAACTTCGGCGCAAAGCGTGCGGTGTAAACGTAGTAAGTGTAAGCAGTGCAAGCACCGTTGTGCACTAGTTCAGCTACAGAAAACAAATCTCGCGTAAATGACGCATAGCAAATGGTGGCAAGTTCAAAAGTCCACAACTAATAGCGTTTTCGATTGGGCAAAAGTTAGTGCGCATCAGTGCGCACTCAGTTCACACCAACACTGGACGAGTTCCATGGATTGCACTGAATAGTGCAAGTTCAAAAGAATACGCCAAGATTTTCAGTGCTAAAGCTGAAACTCATTTTTGTTCACTTTGAAGCAATGTTCAACAAAAT
>NW_017297449.1:7694-27803 GCF_001594075.2 Trachymyrmex cornetzi
ATAAAAACCGTCACAATTAGCTAAAACTCGTAACTATTGAGCATCAAATTTGTAAGGTTAGAAAATGTCATGAATTAATGTGTAATAATTATACCACAACTACATTTTATAAGCAACGATTTCCACTTATTTATAATAGAAGTTAAAATATATTTTTTATAATATATATATGTATATTATATATATATTGTTCCATAGGATTCAGCACAATGTAATAAAAAATACTCTTGCACTGTCTTTTCGTTTAGTCAGTTTTTAATAGTTTATTAAATGTTAACAAATATCGTTCACAATGTCCTAACCACGCATGCTGGTTAATTTGTTCGCATTGATACGACGCACTATGAGTTACGACGAATAACGTTCGCTTTGTGTTCTACGCACTGCTGTTGCGGCGGATAAGGCTGGAGTCCCATGAGGTGTATTTACCGCGTATCACGTAACCGCGTAACCAATCAGAAGCGATCCGCTGTTGTGATTTCGTGTTTTACTGATTATTGATTGGTTACGCGGTTACGCAATACGCGGCAAATACGCTTCATGGGACTCCACCCTAACGTTCGCTTATAAGTTGTGATCACTAAATCGACAGCGCCTAGGGGACAATGCCCTGAGTCGATTAATGAACACGTTAAGGGCTGTTGCCCAGATATTTAAGGGCTGTTGCCCATATATTTAAGAAGTCTGGTACGGAAACTCGCGACAACGCTTAAAAAGAATATCTCTTGAGTCGCGATCGGCTCGAAAGACACGGCTACGTAGAGAAACGATTCCGAAGTGAATATTATCATGGTCGCGAGATGATAAAGCGACGGGTACCGGTGTAACAATCATGACGCGATTGTAGGGATCGCACCCACAGCCGAAAACAGGTCCTAATTGGTCGTTCGCGGATCACGCTGCTAGCAAGCACGAACGCACGTGAAACCCTTTCGCGACAGTAAGGCACCGTGATCCGGTTTTTTTGTTGTGAGGATCCCGTTTGCCTACAGTTCTGATTGTACACACCACTCATATCAACTGGTGCCTAGTAATTTTTTAGTGTTTTGCCAATGAGATTATTTTATTTTTAAATTGGCCAATCAGCGATACATGTGTGCAATATGCGATGTGTGCAATCGGTGCCCTCCCCAAACTTACTGCGTATCGTCATGCATGACATGAAAAGAGCTCAAATATAACATATATATACACATACATATATAAAAATATATATATATTACTATTTATGTTATAAATGAATAAACAGAAATTATTGCTTGTTAAAACATTTAGTATTATATTATTAATTATTATGCATTTTATATATATATAGCATAAGATTTTATAACCTTACAAATTTAATACTCAATAGTTAGAAATTTTTAACTAATAAATTGTGACGGTTTTCACTTGTATGTCTGCATTTTTAATGCCATGTATTAAAATATACACTTTCTAAAGTCTTTTAGGTCAAGAATAGTCTTGTCCATATACTTACCGTTTTACACTCGATTCTCGTATCGAAAGGAAAAGAATTGTACTATTGGAATTATGGGAACATGGGACGCCATTTTTATCTTACACTAGAACGTTTTCTATTCCTTACCTAAACGCTTAAGCTGGGAACACAATAGACACAGGCAATAGACACAGGCAACACGGAATAACGTGCCGCCCAATCAGAGCTCTGGGATATAATATCGAACTTATACCACTAAGCTCTGATTGGACGGCTCGTTATTCCCTGTTGCCTGTGCTTATTGCCTGTGTCTATTGTGTTTCCAGCTTTATGCTTTGGTGTTCACAGACGATGGTACTGACACATGCGCATTGCAAACATTTGGGACTCTATACCTTTCTCTCTCACACAGATGTTGGCTTCATGTTCAGCGCCCTATTCCGCTTCCAGTAGTATATGTTCTAAGGCTGAACGCGACCAATTGCACTGATTGCACAATGGTCGCGTTCAGCAGACTCAACTGTTGTGGAGCAGATCCGTGAGCGCTCGCTGCTATTGGTGTATTCTTCTAGATCATCCAAAGCAGCGAGCGCTCACGGATCCGCTCCACAACAGTTGAGTCTGCTGAACGCGGCCAATGTAAACTAAGGCTGGAGTCCCATGAGGTGTATTTACCGCGTATCGCGTAACCGCGTAACCAATCAGAAGCGATCCGCTGTTGTGGTTTCGCGTTTTACTGATTATTGATTGGTTACGCGGTTACGCGATACGAGGCAAACACG
The DNA here is from genome assembly GCF_001594075.2 of Trachymyrmex cornetzi. Lineage (NCBI taxonomy): Eukaryota > Metazoa > Arthropoda > Insecta > Hymenoptera > Formicidae > Trachymyrmex > Trachymyrmex cornetzi. Next base: position 9,918 of record NW_017297449.1, read on the forward strand.
CTTCATGGGACTCCACCCTAAGGGTGCCGTCACATGCGGCGTAACCTGCGTAAGCGTAACCTGCGTTTTCTAGTAATTTACTATAAAACGTTATTTTTTATTTACTAGAATACGTTATTTTTTATTTATTAGAATATCCCATTCTGAAAGCCGGCATTCACATTGAGCGTATTTCGCGGAAGATTAGAGAAATGCGTAACTAATGCAACCAATTGCTGATTAGAATTTCTGTTGTACACTCTAAAAGAAATGCTAAATGAATTTACGATTGGTTTTCGTAACCTACGCATCTCGAAAAGTACGCCTCATGGGGAACCGGTACCTTTCCATCGCGTATATATGAGCGGATGATCGAATAAATTATTAAAATCGGAACATTTTGTGAAACCACTCTTAGGCTTATTCGACGCGTTTTTGCATGAAACGAAAGAATCTGGCAAAAAAAACGTCGTTCTGCCTTGTGATCTGAGATATTAATCGTTAAAGTTGATAACTATTGAGGTTAGGAAATCTGTCACAGAGGCAAAATGAGGTCTATAATTGTACTGTTCCACATGGGTTTCGATTCGACTTTTCACGCGATGCAAAAGGGCGTACAACTTTTATAATTGTACTGTTGCAAAATCGAAACCCTTGTGCATTTTTTCAGACAGAATAAGCTAAAATGAGCCAGAAATTAGATTCAACGCATAGTGGTTCTATCATGTTTCGGCGTAACAACAAAATAGCGTAAAAAGCATAAAGTGACTAGACAGAAACTGATGTCAAGTGAAATGATATGATTGGTCGGCGCAAGTTACGCTTACGCAAGTTACGCCGTATGTGACGGCATCCTTAAGCCCGATCTATAATTATTGCGTAAGGCGTCGTCTACAATACACGGAGTAAGAAGTAAGAGTAAGAAATTGACCAATCACAGTCGAATGTGAGAAGAATAATCGACTGTGATTGGTTAATTTCTTACTCTTACTTCTTACTGCGTGTATTGTAGACGGGCTTTTACCCCGGATCTACAATAGGTGTAAGCCATAAGAAATGGGCAAATCACAGTCGCTTATTCTTCTCGGATTCGACTGTAATTGGTCAGTTTCTTACGGCATAAGGAATAAAACACCTATTGTAGATCCGGACTAATTGGTCAATTTCTTACGGCTTAAGGCTTAAAACCCTATTGTAGATCCGGACTTAGGGTGCCGGCACATGCGGCGTAACTTGCGTAAGCGTAAAGGCCCGTCTACAATACACGGTGAAAGAAGTAAGAGTAAGAAATTGACCAATCACAGTCGAATGTGAGAAGAATAATCGACTGTGATTGGTCAATTTCTTACTCTTACGTCTTACTCCGTGTATTGTAGACGGGCCTTCAAAGATAAAGTTGAACCATCTTTTACAACACGCTTTACAATCGGGAATGGCAGGTTAAAACTTCGCTTTACAACATTTCACAACCATTTGCAACTACGTTTACGCAATTGTAGATCGGGTTTATACGAGAAGAATATCCGACTGTGATTGATGAATTTTTACAATTACCACTCTTACAACAGTTATAACTACGCTTACGCAATTGTAAAGTAGGCTTTAATACGAATCGAATGATGATTGAAAAAGTATAGAATATTTTAATGAACGTGTGGAAAATCTATAATTTTTTATTTTCAATCCGTAATTTTTGTAACATAGAAATTTGATTTTATTTTGCTTAATTTAAATGCGTTTACGAAACAAATATGGTGGTTTTCAGGAGGGAGTCAAGGAGAAATCAAATTCAACGGATTTTCTTTTCTCTCAGCTGCTCTCAGTTCTCAGCTACTTTCAGCTTACACAGCTATACAGTGTATACAAGTGTGTAATATATACGTAAATAAAATGTATGTATTAAAAATATTCTTTTTGTTTTATACGTAAAATTAAGATTCTGTGATACAAAGAGAATTTTACAAAAAAAAGTAATATTTTTATTCGTGTTACAGGATTCCATCGAAACCTGAAAACAGAAGAAGTGAATCTAGACGGTCATCGGTAACTACATTTCTGTTCAAATAACTTATAACTTTTCTAGCTAATTTTTTAAATTAAAAAGCTATCTATTTTAACAATGTATGTTATTTTTATTAAAAATGAATAATTCTTAATAAGAATCATGTTGGTAGATTCTTAAACCATGTAAACCACGGCAACCGTTGCAAAATGTAAATTTTGATTCTTCGTCTAATGAAGACAGTCCAACTTTGTCAAAAAACAAGAGACGTGTTAGTTTTGCAGAGAAAAAACATGTCAAGTAAGTACTTAGTTTTGTAATGTTTGGTTATACAATTTGTTGCTCAAACCCTTAATTTATTCTGTGCAGAGAATTTTGTCATTCTACTGAACAAGGTACTGTGTGGGATAATACATATGAAGAACAGGATTCTACTTTAAAAGGATCTTTTGTAATTGATCAAAATGCTGAAGGTGAAATGATAGAAAATATATTACATGCCTCTATAATAATGACTGTATACATATTCGTTCTGAAAATAGTTTATGCTGTCCAAACAATACCTATTTAAAATAAAAGAAAATATGTTAAGGAGGACTACGAGCCAAAATAACATTTAATGTACATAATAAGATACAAATAAATAAAAAATTAAAAATAAATATAAAAAGAATATGTCTACCTTAAACTAATATATTTAATGTTATTTGTATCTTATTGTGTACATTAAATTTGTTATTTTGGCTCGTAGCTCTTCTTAATATATTTTCTTTTATTTTAATTATTTGAGCCATATGATACATATTATGTATTTTAATAGGTACCTATTTAGTTGATAATCAACTACCGCAAGGATCTACCGCAAGAGCCAATAAAGAAAATAATGATACAAACTGTAATTTAGGTTTTACTACAGTACGAAATAAATCTTGTGTATCTAATGATTGGATATCAAGTAATTTGGATTCAGAATATATGCAATTGTCTGATAAAGAATCTCAATTTGGACAAATTATAATAACAGATACATCTAAAAGTATAAAGTCAAGCAATATTATGATATATAGAGATTCTGATGAGGGAGACTGTGAAGATAATGTTGCCAAGAAATATCCTTCCGAGTTCTATTCTAGTAATGTAGACTCTGAATTAGACAAAACACATGTTCAAGATTTCTCTATGGAGCTAACAGCACCAATATCTACATCTTTAGTATCTTCACATTTACACATTGAAGAACAGAAACAAGAATGTAACGAAAACATAAATAATTCAAAAACAAATACTAATTATAATCGTGTATCAATGGAATGTACTATTAATTGTAATAATGTACCAATAAACATTACCGAGGCTGTACCAATATTTGTGGAATCTGTTGCTTCTAATTTAGGAATTTTTGAACAAATTCCGACAATATTACAAAACTATGAACATATGAAATGGAATGCTACAAATACTCATAACACAATATTTCCAACAAATTTATAATCTAACGTTGTTTCTAGAGACATTTCTGAATATATACCAGATGTGAGATATGCTAATGACTCAATGGTATCAACATCAGTAATACAACCATTTACATTCCATTGATATACGATTACAATATAGTAGTATTTATTTTTTAATTATTTATATTTTTGTTACAGATGCCACAGATACTGATATATGTCATACAAATAATACAATTTTCGATACTTCAATGGAAATGATTATAGCACCATCTAAAATGAATGAAAATAAGACCAATAATGAAATTACAGTTAAAGAAAAAACTCTGACAAAGGATCAAACTGATAAAACTGAGATTTTCAATGATGTACTGATGGAAATGACAAAACCTCTAGGTACCATATTTTCAAATGTTTGCAATAAGGAGAATATTAGTGTGGATAAACCAGTATCTATAGATGATAGAACTATTTTTTTCCATGATCTATCCATGGAAATGACCAAGACAATGTCGACAAGAAACGAACAAGAAATTATTGATAGAATTATTTGTAAATCGTCTGAAGAAAATATAGGTAGTAAAAGAGATATAAATAGATCGGACTGTTTTAATGAAAAAACATTAACGTTATGCAAGTCTATGGAGTTTACTGAAGCTCTCCCAATTTCCTCGTGTCAAGAGAAAATGTTTCATGCTGCACACGTTGCTCACTCAAACAAAAGTATATGTGAAATTGAAAAAAACAATAAAACTAAATTTTTCAATGATGCATCAATGGAAATAACAAAGTCAATAAATGTAGCACCTTTAAACATTGATAAAGCGAATTTAAAAATTGATGAATTAATATCAAAAAATGATAAAACTATATTCTTCCCTGACATATCCATAGAAATGACTGCAGCGGTATCAAGAAAAGAAATTACTCAACCAATTTGTAAATCAATATCTAAAGAGAATGCACATGAAGAAAAAGATAGGAATGATTCAATATGCTTTAATGAAGGAACCAAATTGTTATGTAAATCTATGGAATTTACCAAAGTCGTCCCAACTTCTTTGCATGAGATAACATTTAATACTACTGATACTACTCACACTACACAGTCCATATCATTTCCTCAAACATTTTCAAAAACAATCTCAATACCAGCTGAAAATTCCGCGAGAGTATCACGCCAAACTGATGTAGTTGCAAGTGAAACCATTCAAGATATATCAATGGAAATAACTGCTGCAGTACCATCAACATTACATTTTACACAAAATGCGAAAGTAAATGAAACAGAGAATTTAATAATTTCTAAAAATGATGAGTTCCAACATTTAATGACAAATAATAATCTAACAAAATTAAGGGAAGATGTAATAAAAGAAAATTTTACAATTCCAAGGGAAATTGTAGAAGCAGAAAATATTAGACACGATGAATCGTTTAACATTTCTATTACTCAATCTCCACTGAATAATTCATTAAGTACATACTTAGAAAATGTCAGCGGTAAAAAAAGAATGTCTGATGATAATAAAAAATCATATTCAAAACGAATCCGCAATTCTTTTATGGAAATTCAGTTTTCTCAAGTATCTTCAAGTGATGTACATTCATTTTCTAGTACTGGCGCTAATTATGTAAATGATTTAAATGATATTGAACAAGAACATAATGATTCTGTAAAGGAAACAATAGAACATACACAGATATCTGACTCAAATCTTAGGAATAGTCTAGACGAGATTAGTAAATATAGTTTTTCAAGAAAAAGTTTGCCACATCTGGAAGATAGTTTCGAAGAGCTACAATCAATTAAACCACCATCGTTCGTACATTTAGACAGCGAAGAAGAAAGCTCTTTCCACGAAATTCAACATGAATTTCGGTTATCGACTATCACTGATATACCAGTAAATAATACTTCTAACCAATTAATAGTAAATAATGTAACAGAATCCAACTGTTCAACAAATTCGAAGGAAAATGCCGCAAATGATTATTTCACAATTTTAAGAGAAAAAGAGGAATCAATAAATACTGAGAACAATCAAACAGAAAATCGCCACGAAAATACTGTAATGAATAAAACTGAAAATAATCAGGAAATTGATTGCCAAGTGATAATAAAGACAATTATTAATGACAATCAACTTAATAATTCAAATTATCATTCGACGAAGAATATTAATGAAAAAAACGTACTATCAATGAATGCTAAGGATGGGAAAATTGTAATAGTACAAGATCTTAATCATTCCACATCACTAATTATCAAAGAAATTGAAGTAGCTGGTAAAATCTGAATATCATCCTTGCTTTTTAATATTATTCTGCAACTTTGCATCTTTCTTTAGTTTCTTTCAAATATATTCTTTTTCGTTTTGATCTTCTATTTGATCTCCAGCTACTTTAATTTTTTTGATAATTAATGATGTGAAATGATTTTAAAATCTTGTACTGTTACAGGAAACAAAAAAACGTAGTGATTATCTCGAAGGCACAGGAGTAGTAATGGAAAATCAAATAAATCCCGAAAAACATAGAATAAATTTAAATGATGAAGTGAAACAGCAAAATATGAGACAGAAAGACAAATGTGCAACAGGACTCGTAACAACACATGATGTTAGTACGATTAACGAAGACGTTAAAAACGAAGATCCATTTGTAACATTATTGCAAAAATTAGAAATGTATGCCGCAGGGTACATATATATTTTTAGTATATTTTATTATCAAAAAGGAATTAAAGAGACCTAATGTTATTTTGTTGTAGGGACGACGTTATTTGGAACATATATTATAATAATATTAACAGGAAAATGATCGTTTTTGGTTTCATAGCAAATTCATTATTGATAGCAACATTTTTATCATATGATTTTAATGACTCCGAGAAAAATTTGATTAAAGAAATCAAGATTATTTCCCGCCTTGCAGGTAATTATACAAATATCAGTTAAAAAATAAAGTTACGATATTTTAATTAATTTAATTTTTTGATAGACGATTCAGGAATATTTTCAAAGATAGTTCACAGATTAATTCTGGAGAAACTAAACGTGGAATTACTTACAAGTTCGTATAGAACTCATCAGGACATCCTTCCAATGTTAAATTTTATTTCAAAAGATGTCAAACTAACGATGGATTTCAAGTTTGATTTGAGGCGTTTGGATGATTTAAATTTAATGGAGATTACTAATGACGAGTAATAATTTACATCAAATTATATCATACTATTACATTAACATTATACATAATATTATTATTTAAAATACATACATGTACATCGATTTGACGAAATTATGATAATCTATTTATTTCAGAATTTCATTTACATCTCGAAGCAAACGGTTGGACATTATACTACAAGTTACGATTAAAATTAAACAATTTGATAAACTCACTCCAAATGATATCAACTGTTATTGTATACTAGGTAGAATAAAGTAAGTTTAGGTAGCTTGAATAATTATTTGAAAATTCGATATTATTTTGTTCGGTTTTTTTTACAGGGAAACAGACGTTAAAAATTTAATTAAAAATGTAAAAAGAGATCACAAATTTTTACGGAGGTATATGAACGATGTTAAGGATTATATCGATATAATGGAAGAGACTTTTAAATAATTTAATGATTGAAAATGAAAGAATTTCCGATTGATCTTATAAAGTATCGGTGTCTTTTTCACAATAGAAGTAAGTTAGAAATGAAATAAATAAATTTGTTAATCATTATTTTGAATAATCGTGCGATCATTCACATTCGGAATATTCGATGTCATGATATCACATAATAAATTTTTTATCTTCATTATTATTATATGTATAAATAAATAAAAAATATTTTTTTATAAATAATTTGATACAATACATGATAAAAAAAAAATAATATAATAAAATATATAATTATACAAAAATGTTTATATATATATATATATCATAATTTGACTTAAAAATTCCTTGACCCAATCGAATTTTTTATGAAAACTTTGTATAAACTTTAATGATATTATGCACTCTCATGCTTCTTATATTTTACTATAATTAGTATAATTGCGTCGTGAGCAAGTTAAATTGTAAAACACAAAAGTCAATCAACTTTCAATGCAGCTGGTTGAGAGAATGCAACTTTTTATGCAAGTACACAAGCAACCCTTGGATAGTATATCGACGAAACGATCGTCATCTTTCATGGTATTATACGACTTTCCGTCGCGATCTTGAAACACGCTGTTCACGATTAAGTATTAGTAATGGACTTTATAATCGTAGGATCAATTAATTGATTGCAAAACGACTTTATTATAGTTATCATCTTCACTTCGATCTTTTGCGCGCGCGCGCGCGTGTATCGATTAATATTTCTTTAAAATTAATTACATTTATTATCTAATTAATCAAATTAATCTTGTTTTTTTATTAGAACACAATATTAAAAATAAAGTAATACTAATTTATAATAATAGTATAAAATGTGATCTGATTTGGATATCAATTTTTTAAAATATCTACTAGATATTCTCCTTATATCAGAATCATTTTTTTTTCGGCGTTTTATGCAATGAAATTTCATCACTGTCGGTTGTGCTATCACAAGTTATTTTTCTACTGCTATGTAAGGAACTTTCGTCATTTTCATTAGAGAGTCAATTAATCTTATAAAATTACGAGAATAATTTTGCAATAAATAATTTTTACGCTAATTTTTAAATACGATATTCGATTTCTGGTGTATTATAAACATCTCGAGCTTGTTAAAGAAGTTGAACTTTCTTTCACCGCGACTGTGCCAGTCTCTTGTTGCAGCGTGGGCGTAGAGGCCCGGTTTTACGTGATTTCGTAACGACGATGGCAAACAGATTTCCAGTATCAAAAGGCATTTCGTGAGGATCCTGAAGACCTTCGGAGTCCCCTACTATCCCACCTTCTCTCTCTCTCTCTCTCTCTCTCTCTCTCTCTCGCCGGCTTCTTTGCTTCATCTTCTCTCGAGTTCTCATATATACGAAAACAACACATGCAAAAATCATTTGGTGCTACTTTTTATACAGTGCATGCATTAATACAAAGTTGTTTCCTTATTAGACGAATTAAAAAGATTAAGATTTTCTTAATTTTCTCCTTATTTGATAAATCAATTGGTTTTTCTTTAATATTCTTGAAATGTGAGGTAGAGTTTTTGATATTTCAAAGATGAAGATTTTTAAAATGTTTATATTTCGAAAAATACATCGGATCCTCTATTTGCTTTTTCTATTCGCTCTTCTTTTTCCAGTGATTCACACGATATCGTCGACGTTGTCATTCTCGTTCTTTTCGTTGGCGTCAATCGTGACGATACCTGCTCCAGGTCCGGTGGAGTCAGAGTCAGTACGGAAAGCGCGACTATGGCAAGTGGGCGTAAGAGCCGGGAGAGAGAACGTCGTCCTGTGTTCCATACATGGCTATGCTATGTGGAAACCAAGAGACACAGAGACGGACGGACCGACATGGACCGGGAGAGTCCCCACCGTGTGGACGGTGGAGGCGACGCGACGGTTTCTCTGGTTTCTCGTCTCTCGATGCGGTTGCCGAGCATGCTCTTGATGCATAGTGCTTCGAAGCACACATCGTACGATCGTCCTACTTACTATTATTGTTCGCGCGCGCTCATGTTTCCTTCGAACATGCGGTACCAATTTTCCATATGATTCGACAAAACGTCCAACGAATTATGCGTTATGTATATGTGTGACAGTGTATATCCTGGTGAACGCATTTCAACCATCATCGTTGAATGCTGAGATTGTCAACTTTGTGCTATAAGAAGCGATTCCTCGGCAAGACTTGATGTACAACAATTATGCGGCGATATCGCGAGGGATAATAAGGTCTACTGAAAAGTCGAAATACTGCCAAACGTGACGGTTAGTAAGACATAAGGAAGAACTCGCGAACTCTTGAAGAAGGGATATGGTGACAGAAAACGTCTAAGGGGATCCTTGAAGATTATTCTTCATTAATATAGCACGATGCACTCGCCGCAAATACTTGACCGGCGTGGGTGCTACTGGCTTCCTCCTCCGCTTTAAAACCGAGGTCAGGTGTGGGAGGGTGCAAGGGTTGGCAACACGCTCGAGGAGACTGACATATTATATATTAGAGGTACGTACTCTCTCTTTAGCGTTCTCTAACTATAATATAATCCACCATCTCCGTCGTAGGATATACATCTGTCTTTCCTGCGTGCATACAAGAATATTTTTATTTAAGTATGTTTATTTTCTTTCTCTAAAATAGACATACTTTTTATATTTTATATCCTTATGGGCTGTTAAACGCAATGCGAAAGAATGCAAATATTTGCAATATAAATACATTTTTTGTACAAGAGCGAAACTTCTGCGATACATATATTTATATATATGACCAAAAATAAATAAATAAATTCTTCTTTTCGCGAATTTTCTTTTTACGAAACACTGGCTCTTTTTTTGCCAAGGGGGGTGCTTCTTTCAAATTTATCAAGATTCTCCACCATTCCCGTCGTAGGATGTTGATACATCAATATCTCATTCATAATTTCCATCGGATTCAATGGATTGGATTTAAGAGTAATTCTTCGACGTAGCGACAGCACCTTCTCCACGGTTTGCCGGATAAAATTCAGAGGAATCCCAATAGACATTTTGGCCAAACAGGAGACATCGATATTGCGATCAACGCCGTGATATTTCATTAATAGATTCTTATAGTACATGTAAAGTGTGTTGTAATCGGTAGTGGGTATCCTTATAAATTTATCGTGGAACTTGATGAAAGCGGCTATTGCCTTATGAGGTTCTTCAGACAGCGAGAGAAATAATATCTGTTAAAAATGAATTTGTCATATTAATAATTAACATAACGAAAATCAGATTTTATTTATGTATGTTGGATATTTTTTCATTTGTATAATGTTTTAATAAATTTCATAATTTTTATATTTTAATTCAATCTTACACAAATTGAAAGTCGGGATAAAATATCTACTTTTCAAGTATCAATCTACCTTCTATAATATTACGCCAGTGAGTAACAGTATCTGTCCGGAATTTTTAACACTCTAAATCCTACGTTAACTCGCTGCCACCTACGTCCTCATACGGCAACCATATATACAGGTAGGAGGTGTTTCATTGATGAGCAACCTCGAGCGACCGAGATGAAAGATTTGAACGGCACAAGAGAAAGAGAAAGAGATAGCTCAGTATATGTGACTCGTCCGAGGTGGCGGCGATTCATTCATATTGAAGAAAGATCTCAAACAGGAATAACAAGAATTTTACAAAGTGGGCGTTGCTCGATTGCGTATATGCTTTGATATAGTCCTCCAATTTAGGCGTGTCACTCCGCGTTCTCACGATATATATATGTATATATAATATATTTTTTTTTTCTAATGTCTAAAGATCTTTAAACATTATAGCGCAAAGCGCAAGCTGAGACAATAATGACAGAGCAGTTGCGTTATCGCAGATAATTAATAAAAAGTAAATCACACGACAGAATAAAAAGAATTACTAAGAGAGTGGAAGAGAATTATTTGCCAATTTCTTTGTAGCTTTACCTGGTCACCTGGTTTAATGTCTTTCATTAGTTTAACAAAATAGTTGGCGAATCGCTTGGGTTGAAGATACCTTTCCTCTGGTGGAACATTTTTCAGCCAGGGTTTTTCGCCAGCATCGAGAAATATGACGGAAGGTGCGTAAAAACGGGCCACTTTAGAAATGATATTGATGAGTCTCTGTTGCTTTTCCTTGCCTATATATTTATTAGCTAAAACAGGTGCTGATACGTCGAAAAGTAACGCGCCGATCTAAGAAAATTCAAAGAGATCATAAATAGACGCGAGGGAAATATTAATACAGTCTAATTTATGGTATCATAATATTGTATTACAAAGAATTGAAAACTATTGTATGTCGTACTATATATGCATATAACATATTTTGAATATCTTTTGACATAATAGTTAACATGGGAAGATACATAATCGAGATAAATATCACCTCTGAGCAGATGGCATTCACAAGCGAGGTCTTTCCGGCTCCTGGTAATCCGTAGATGCACACAGAACGCACGAGCGGTGCAAGTTGATGTGTCTCCTTGGAAATTAAAGGCAATATGCAGTACTCTAAGACGAGCTGCTTTACTTCTCCGAGTCGATGCTTGTGATCCCGGAGCTCGCGACGTGCCTCGTAATTTTGATAGGACAGATCGCCAAACCAATCGCGTAAAAAAATAATTTGGTAATTCCTAATAATTTCAGCTTGTAGAAGCTCGCTAAAGAGATCCTCGATGGCCACATCCTCCAAAATGTCTTTCTTCTTCGTTTTAATTCTGTCGATCCTTTCTGTCATAATAATTAATCAAAATTCAAATTTTTGTTTAAATAATAAGTGCAAAAGTTTTAATTATTAAGTTGTATCGATTACTTTTATCCGTTGTTGGAATCGTGAATTTCTTCTTGTCATGTTTGTGATCCTTCAACAATGCCTTGTTTAGTAATTCCAGTTCGGCCCTCATCAATTCATCTACTATCTCTCTCATTTCAAGCTGCAACTCATAACAAAGTTTCTCAGTAATTAGATCCAAATATTCTTGTTCCAAATATTTTTCGTCACGAAAGCTCCAGTTTCGAATGAGATCGCTGTTTGCTTCCTCCAAGCAGGACAAAGTATCTGTTTGCGGCATTTTCCAACCAGCAACTTTGCTCTTGATAGGTTCAGCTTTGGGAACTGATCCCATTCTTTCCTTGGCTTTTTTCTCTTTTTCTAATTTTTCCATTAAATATTCCTCTGGCGTCAAGGTCTGCCCGGTTACGATCAGTACACTGCCACCCAAATCCGCAGCTGGAAACACGTCGTAATGTCCTAATGCGTTGTACCAAATGACGAACCACTCATGAATTTCGTCAGTGATATCCTCCATTAATCCCGGACCTCTTATTTTCAGAAGCTTTGGGGAATTAATTATTTTTTAATCTTATACACTTATTATTTTTTGTTTTTTAACTTATTATCTTTCTCTTGTATACAATGCAATGTAAATTACGAATTCTGTGAAATCTTTGATAAATTTACCTTTGTACGTTCATCACTGATTGCCTTCTTCGTGCGTGCATCGAACATGGGCATCAGAGCACGTCGTCGCTGAAAGTTGTCATCGTCCTTTGCGATTGTCTTATTGCATCGCCAGCTTGGTATCGTCATACCCAAAGCTTCTTCGAGACGTGCAATTCGTTTTTTTATAGCTTTTTTAGCGGCATAACGCCGCCATGCACGTTGTATCGTCACTGCTGACTTGATATATCTGACGTGATCTATTTTTTTCGGTATTATCTCTCCGGATCTCACTTTTTTGTTGTAATCATATATATGTTTCACTGAGAAATTAGTATCAATAATTAATAGGCAAACGTAATAATAAATATTATAATAGATATATCATACTCAATAACATTTTCTTTCATATGAGAATGTGCCACTTGAAAAATTTTATTCTAATGAAATTATTTATTTTTTTTTGCGAATATACCATCTGCACCGTAGATGCGTCCCTTTCTGGCTCTCTCATGACTCTGTATCAATAACATTGCGTTACGCATAGTTTTTTCAGCAGCAAGCTTTGCTTCTCGGGCAGCTTTTTCCAATGGCGATTCGTGGATTAACTCTACTTTCGATGGCGGTGCGATGCGCATTCTTCGTCGAGCAGCACGTTTCTTCAACGTCTCATCTTCCACCTCGGGTGTACTCTCAATCTGTATCTGTGAGAGACGGCGTTCTCTCATGTGTGGTACTAGATGGTTAAATTTCAAAAATGTATTTAAACTTTTAAATTAAATTTTTTAATGTAAATTGTTGTATTAATTACTTCAACATTTTAATAAAATTTTATTAGATCTTATTAAAATTAAAAAAAACGATGAATTGATTGCAAACCTTTGTGAGCACTCTCCACCAACGCTTGAATAAACTTTCTGCGTTCCTCTATACGTTCTCGACCAGACACTGATGCAAATAGCTCGATGTCATCCGGCGTGAATTTCATTTGATTCAAAATATCGTCAGGCCATCTGTGCAGACAATATTTCTTTATAAATTAGAACATATAAATTGATGAATGAAATAAAAAACGTACTGATAATCTGTGTAATCCAGCGCCACAATTTCCTTTTTGTATTCTAGCATACGCCCGATGGCACAATCTAACATCTTCTTAATTAATTCCCGTTTCTGCGTCTGGATCATTTGATCGTAACACATGAGGAGTCTTCTTACAATATTACGATATCTATACAAATATTAATTTAAATGATCAATGATTTCATCAGAAAGAATTAATAGCATATCGTGTATTATATTTATATCATAGTTAAATTAATAAAATAATTAAATTTTTTTATTATATACACATACACGAGGTGTTTTTATAAAATTAATTTGAACACATGCCTCAAATATATAGATAACGCTGAATTTAAAGCAGCTCTTTTTTTTAACGGTGCGCTTTCCTGCAATTCTCTTTCGAGTTCTAACAGCTTTTCCAGGTCACTTCTCGTGATAAGCCATAACTCGTTATAATAAACGTGAGACATTGAATTTAAATATGCTTTTCATTGATATTGTAGAATTTTATCATTTATCCTCGAAAAATTTGGAACTTAAGTCATTTCTAAACCGTGGTTAGTGACCGACGTTTTAAGAATGAATTTGCGTGCATTAACTAAAAACAAAATCGAAATATTTTATTTTGCAGTATTACTTATTGCCAGAAAAAGAAATCTTTTTCTGTATGCTAAACAATCATAAACGCAATATACCTGTCAAACATCTCTTTTCAGAATGCCGAAATTATTTCAAGACCTACTCGTCTTAACATTGATAATGACAGCGTCATGTCTCGACGCAACAGAGGACAATGTCACAACGACAATGGAGTCGATTACATTGATGACAACATCGACGGCTACATTCATAAAGACGACGACCACCGAAGAAAATGCATTGTTGCCGTCGGCGACTATGACAATGCAAGACAATGGCATCCCGAAAAATCTATCCCACGCACCACCATCGCCGTCGCCGTCGCCGTCGTCATCTTTCTCTGACACTGTGTGGGAATGTCCAAATATCACAAAAGCAGGCGTGGAGTGTTCTTGTGACTTTCCACATACGCTCAGATGTGCCGGTGATAGAACGGCACTGCAGGTAATTAATTTTGACAACAGGCCATCATATATCAATATATATATTGATATATATAATAGTACAATTTATCCTAACTGGCGAAATTAATTAATTTCAAAATAATTGTTAAGACTTATAAATTTTCCTCGGGAAAAATAAAAAAAAAATACAAAAAAATGAGTCGTCAAAACTCAATCTCTAATATGTATATGTGCTTCGCAACACAATCAAGATCGACTTATATATTTACTCTTTAAATAACAGCCAAGAAAGTGTGGGCAGTATAGACTGCCAATGAAATACAAGTTGTATACAATATTATTATTCAAGAGTCCATTGTACCTTCTCTCTTTTTATCCCTTTTCTTTTTTCTCGGTTGCTTGATCTCTCTTATTTCATATTACTCGATAGCATCTGTTGTTTTATATACTAGCACAACGAGAGTCCTGCTATCAGTTATATTTATTAGTATTGCATTTACAATGCAATACTTTTTTAATAAATCTATAGAAAAAATATAAAATCAAAAGATGTAGTGATATCAATTTTGAAATAAACGACAGAAAGAATAATACAATTATTTTTATGTCTCTATTGCTCCTCTTAGACTATCAGCAAACATTTGAAACATAGTCAACCGGACACAATATCATTGCTGGATGTGACTGTGACAGGAATTTCTGAGTTGCCGGCATATTTCCTCGAAGATGTCGCACTTCATGGATTAGTTGTCTCCACCGGAGAGTTGCGATACGTTCATGATAACGCATTTACAGCCCTAGCGCGACCATTACAAGCGCTAGGACTGCCCAGCAATCTCCTAGCTTCAGTTCCCACAATCGCACTATCACATCTAGTCGGTCTGGACCGATTGGATCTATCTCATAATAAATTAAAAACATTAGAAGCAGACTCATTCAAGGTATAATTAATTACAAGAAATAAAAATATTGTATATATATATATGAATTATTTTTGTAAAAAAGAGAATTATTTATGAAAAGTGGTTTTGAGGAGATTGATTATAAAGAGTAATAAAATATTCTGTTTCAGGGACTGTCAAATTTGACTTATCTAGACTTGTGTGACAATCTTCTGTCACAATTGTCGCCGCAGGTTTTTTTAACATTGCCGGCATTACGTTCACTAAGAATGCATGGAAATCGCCTGAGTGTTTCCGCCTTGTCCGCGTTGAGAGGTCTGAAGCGCTTGGAAGAACTAGATCTTTCGAACAATTTATTGCTGGGTCCGATGGGTCCCAATCTATTGCCACAAATGCCTAAACTACATTTCCTTACAGTCTCAGAAAACAGTCTCATCAATGTTCAGCAAGGAGCTCTCATGGGGCTCAGAAATCTTACTTATCTCAGTTTGAGTCATAATCAAGTGAGTGTATTCGTTTAAAAGTTAAGTTTATAAGTTAGAGAAATCTCGTTTAAAATCATATAAAAGGATTAATTACTTCAAAATTATTTTATTTAAATTATTAAATGTTGATTTGCAGATTGATGTGTTAGAGGATCATTCGTTTAAGTATCTATCGACTTTAACACGACTGGACCTGGCAAACAATCGTATCGTCGCCGTGTCTAGTGCTTCCTTGGCTCATTTAGAAAAATTAATGTATTTAGATTTAACGCACAATTTTCTGCGTGCGTTGACGGCCGATTTGGTGGTGCCATTGAAAAGTTTACAAGATCTACGATTGGATGACAATGACATCACAATTGTAGCTAACGATGTGCTAACATCAAAGTTGCACCTCAAAAAGCTCTCCCTCGCCGACAATCCGTTAAATTGCGATTGTACTTTGCTGGAGTTTGCTAACTGGCTGGCAAACTCCAGCCTAACAGAAGAGGACAAGTCATCGGCAGTGTGCGCGACACCACCTGCCTTGGAGAATGGTATCCTAATGCAAGTACCGACGGGCAGTCTACTTTGCGGCGAGCCTACATCACCCATGATGACCCGGGAACATCCGGCAGGTACACAACTAAGTCTCAAAGAATTTCGCTACGATGAATCAACCGGTATCAATTTATTGTGGCATGTGGAGCAGTGCGCTGAACGTTACACTTGCGATTCGCTTATCGTCTACGAAACAATTGACGATAGCGAGATTCAAACAGAGTCCAGCCCGCTACATTGTGATTCCCGGATGATGCGAGATCCCTGCATCTTACCGGTCACCATACCGGCCTCTCTACATCTGCAATTGCATCACAAATATCGTTATTGTGTAGTTTTATTGATACCCAACGTTTATGATGATGTATCCCTTGGTCTAGGTTGTAGCGACGTCATCGTTTTAGAAAAGACTCAGCAACGAATAGAGACGGAAGATCAGTACGTGAAAGAAGGGAATTCTCGTTCTCCAACGTCTACGCAAATATCTCTTGATTCCTATTCACGGATCACTGGTGTTCACGTAAATGTATCTGATGATAAAAGCTATTTGCACATCGACGTAATTCTTTCCAAAACAAAAGACACCATTGATTCATCATCAACCTGCCAATTATCAATCTTTGTATTCAACGAGATCTCTGTAGTACATCGACAGAGACTTAATTGTAGCTCTGCATCCGTCATCGATGTAGATGTGTCATTGCCGGGTTATTACAGAGTATGCGCCAGTTTGGATGAACTCACCAATATTATTGTGATGTCTGGTAACTTGGTAGACGATCGCGAGAGGTTCCGTTGCGTTGAATTAGTCGAACAGAGTTACAGCAAGCAGAACATTGAGATATTCATTATTATGGCCGTGATCGCTGCTACCGGTGTTCTCCTTGTTCTCCTTGCCATATTCTGCAGAAATCTTGTAAGGCGTCTGCGACATCCAAGGATACAGGCTCAATGCTTTTTGCCGGCCCAGGAGTTTGAAATTACTCACAAAGCTCACTATATTAAACTCCTAGCGACAACGAAAGTTTAACAAGGAAGGTATTAATGACGAATTTAACATTGTTTTTAGATTCCAAGATTCCAAATTTAAGAATTCAGAAATGAAGATATAGAAGCAAAACTGGCACATTTTCTCTTTCTCTCTTATCAAATTACGTGTAATTTTATTCTACACTTTGCAAACTGCATTATTTCTATAAACAAGAATCACATGTAGCAAAAACTAACTTTAGCGTACTTACAAGGGAAGTTTCACAACTGTCCGGAACCGATTTGATTCTCCATGAAATATATTGTAAAACACGAAAATCTAAGAAACACGTATTTTTTTATA
>NW_017297449.1:28345-28570 GCF_001594075.2 Trachymyrmex cornetzi
TAGGGGAAAGTTGCTGAATTCGTACCACTTAACGTATTTTTTATTATATTTCTCATTTAGAACTGATTTGTGTGCAAATGAAGATTAGAAATTGTACTTTGATATTTCAAGTACCTACTATTACACGTTTTATCTTCTATCAATATCAAATTAATTCACTGGGAGTCTTTTTGCAACATGCTGCAAAAGGTCCGATTTAGGCAACCGGTCGCCTAAATCGTACCT
>NW_017297449.1:28946-30876 GCF_001594075.2 Trachymyrmex cornetzi
ATCAAAAATTAATATTTGTTATATCTGATTTTTTAAAATGTTTGCACGCACAAAATATGGTATAACCTGTTAAATTTTTGTCTATATTACTCATTTTTCATTTAGTTCGTATTTTTGTCATTAAATGTTGCTTATATTAAGTAATAATATAAAATATCGACGAGGTACGATTTAAGTGACCAGTACGCATTCAGCAACTTTTCCCTATATACGGAAACGTTAATAATTAATTCTTGAAAATGATATATCGTATTGTAACTTTATTACACATGGTTGAATTCGTAAAAAAATAATCTTTAATTTGGTAAATAAAAAATTTAAAAATTAAAGAAAATTACGGGTGGTGGGGGTATTTCGTTAAACAAAAAAATATAAAAAAATTTTTTTTCTTTATAACTTTAAAGTATTCTTGAAATCGTACAACTTTTATTTAAAAAATTTTTTTCTATCTTTTATACTTCCGACGATATTCGCCTCGAAAGAAAAATTCCATTTTTTTTCAAAAGGGTGTTTCACCCCTTAAACATGCGTTAGGGCCCGTATAAAAAAATACGTGTTTCTTAGATTTTCGTGTTTTACAATATATTTCATGGAGAATCAAATCGGTTCCGGACAGTTGTGAAACTTCCCTTGTTAGTTATTTAAATGTTTATTTTTAATTTTAATTAAACATGTTAAAGTTACTTTTCTAATTCTGAAACGAGAAGGAAGATATAATTTATCCACGTTCTGTACATAAACGAGATGTTTTTTTAACATTGTTAAAAATCTTGCAAAATGGACAATGTTTGCTTTTATATGTCTCGAATTTATTTTTTCAAAGATTGATCTAATTAATAAATATACGTATAATACACAGTAGACTATACATAATGAGTCAATCCATACGGGAATGTTATAAAAAGTAATATGATTGAAGATTATTTGATATTTAAATACTTCAAATAATTAATTTTTACAAAATCTTTGTCTCAATATTTATATTTATATATATATATATATATATAATAATTTAGTATAGAGGCAGAACATACACATACAATAGTGTCTAACCCTGAGGGAAGGTATCTTCTCGCTTTGTAATATACACACACATACACATATACATATAATATACTAATTAATTTTTTATTGATGTTATACATGCTGTAAATATGTTTCTTTTTATCGTTTTTAATATTCGCAAACATAGCGTGTACTATTGTACAGTAATAAATATACATATATAATTATACTATACAATATGATATTATATCTTGCAATTATTTCATTTTGTTTACTAAATATCGAGAGTGCTTTTCACAAGTAATGATCGAGAGTATAAATAAATGTTAATTTAATATATCTTTGAACCAACTTGTTTATCTTCTCTTTCTAATAAATGTAGAATAAAACAACATTTTTTGAAATATCACCTCACATGTAAGAATACATTATCATTATTGCGATCACACGAGCTGAAATGGTTTGTAATCTTTAGGAGGAAATTTTTTAAATAAACATGTAGTGTCATTTTCAAGAGAATGGTCCAAACATTGCGAGTTACTCTCGTCGGTAATATGGTTATTAATTGTCGATAATGTTATCGTTCTTGAATTACCCTCGGATAATCGAATAATATTTCATTTAATTTTTCATCATAGTTTCTGTATTATGCCTGATGTTAGCGCTGTGTGCACGCGCCATGTGCTATATGTAATGGCTACTGCACACTGGACGCGATGAGCGATGAGCGACGAGCGATATCCAATAAAAACTCTGCTTTTTCTCACGTGACGACGCCAAGCAAACCTCTCATTGGATATCGCTCGTCGCTCATCGCGTCCAGTGTGCAGTAACCATAAGGGTGCCGTCACATGCGCATCGACATCTAGAATGGACCGCTGATGGCAATGGTGGGGGTAGAAAGACGATTAGAGTGAGAGGCAGG
>NW_017297449.1:31025-32560 GCF_001594075.2 Trachymyrmex cornetzi
CCTGCCTCTCACTCTAATCGTCTTTCTACCCCCACCATTGCCATCAGCGGTCCATTCTAGATGTCGATGCATGCAGCATAACCTGCGTAAACGTAACCTGCGTATTCTAGTAATTACTAGAATACGTTATTTTTTATTTACTAAAATACGCCATTCTGAAAGCCGGCATTCACATTGGGCGTATTTCGCAGAAGATTAGAGAAATGCGGAACTAATGCAACCAATTGCTGATTAGAATTTCTGTTGTTTACTCTAAAGAAATGCTAAACGAATTTACGATTGGTTTTCGTAACCTACGCAACTTGAAAAGTACATCTCATGGGGAACCGGCACCTTTCCATCGCGTGTATATGAGCGGATGATCGAATAAATTATTAAAATTGGAAAATTTTGTGAGACCACTCTTAAGCCGGCGGCACACGATGCTTGTTTTCCTACTGGATTGCTAGCTGGATTAGAAGATTACAGTGGCAAGATTCTAATCCAGCTAGCAATCCAGCAGGAAAACAAGCATCGTGTGCTGCAGGCTTTAGGCTTATTCGACGCATTTTTGCATGAAACGAAAGAATCTGGCAAAAAAAACGTCGTTCTGCCTAGAGTCCTAGATTTATCAGAGAGGCGCAATCAGTGTTATGCATTTTGATTCGCTGTTACAATCTGACCAATTGCGTGACTTGGCAGCCATTTATAGTACTAGTGACATATTTCTATTTCATTTTATCCTATACATTCTATCTCACATTATCCTACACGTCTTATCTTGTTTGACATATAGCGTTTTCGGCCCGACCGGGTTTGCACCAACCTGGGTTGGATTAATGGCGTTTTGTGCTCTCCTATTGGTAGAGCGGGTGACGTCAACCAATAGGAAAGATTAATCCAACCAAGGTTGGTGCAAACCTGATCGGGCCGAAAACACTAATAGTTTAAAGGCAGTTTCATAGCATGTCGGCCATGTTTAGTACTCTTTTTAGCACCTTTGTCAGGGTGCTGTCCCATGACAGTCGGATTTCGGAAAACGGAATCTCGGAAAAGTACTAGATCGGAAAATACTAGACTAGAATCAGAAGACACGGCAGTGGCTTGGCAAGTTAGCACGCGCAGTGGGGAGGATCCCGTTTGCCTACAGTTCTGATTGTACACACCACTCATATCAACTGGTGGTGCCTAGTAATTTTTTACTGTTTTGCCAATAAGATTATTTTATTTTTAAATTGGCCAATCAGCGATACATGTGTGCAATATGCGATGTGTGCAATCGGAGTCCTCCCCGCGCAGTGATATATGAGTTGTGTTCGTTAAGGCCCGTCCACAATGCACAGAGTAAGAAGTAAGAGTAAGAAATTGACCAATCACAGTCGATTATTCTTCTCACATTTGATGTGATTGGTCAATTTCTTACTCTTACTTCTTACTCCGTGTATTGTAGACGACGCCTTATAGTTCGTTACGGTTAAAAATTAATAATTGTTAATAAAATAATTATTAATAAATAATTTTTCGGTAAATATTGATTAATATATAAGTATTCATTG
>NW_017297449.1:32647-32862 GCF_001594075.2 Trachymyrmex cornetzi
AATTTTTCCGGAATTGTGAAAAATCGGAAAATTTATTTTAAATATTTTATGAAAAAAAGATAATTATGATATAGTAGAAGAATCTGTAAGAAAATATAATTCCGATGTACTTTTTATTGTAACAGACGATAATGAATGAAATTTTTAAATTAAAAGTCGGTTTGAGGTTAGAATAATAGTCCGTTTTCCGAAAAAGTCACTCCATGGGAAACCCG
>NW_017297449.1:33387-35893 GCF_001594075.2 Trachymyrmex cornetzi
AAAATTATTTATTAATAATTATTTTATTAACAATTATTAATTTTTAACCGTAACGAATTATAACGAACACAACGTGTATATCACTGCGTGTGCTAACTGCCATGTCTTCTGATTCTAGTCTAGTACTTACCGATCTAGTACTTTTCCGAGATTCCGTTTTCCGAAATCCGACTGTCATGGGACAGCACCCTCATACTGACTTAAACCTGTTGCGCCTCTCTGATAAATCTAGGACTCTAGTTCTGCCTTGTAATCTGAGATATTAACCCCTTAGCTGTCAGGCGAAAATCAGCTTTTCGTGCCATTTTTGTCTTGGAAAAAAATTTTTATTGATTTATTCTATAATTTTATAGCGTTTTCGATTGGGCAAAAGTTAGTGCGCACCAGTGCGCACTCAGTTCACACCAACACTGGACGAGTTCCATGGGTTGCACTGAATAGTGCAAGTTCAAAAGAATACGCCAAGATTTTCAGTGCTAAAGCTGAAACTCATTTTTGTTCACTTTGAAGCAATGTTCAACAAAATGTTACAAAACCACAGTAAAAGATATTAAGAGTAGGGACAAGACCCCGTTTTCAATTCAACTGCGCAGATTTGCTTGTCCCTATGTATATCCTTAACTGTGATAAAACGTGCACTGAACTAGCACCGTCAAAATATCTCGTGCCACTTAGTGCGCACTGAGTGCGCACTACGCGTGTGTCGTGCGATCAAATGAACTCGTGACACTAGCCAAGTGCTCATTGACACTGCCAATCGAACACGCTCTTGACACTGAGTGCAGCCAATGCATCCCAATCGAAAACGCTATTAGTGTTATGGTTTTGGAGGTCGCTGAATCCGAATCTGAAATCGGATTTTCAAAAAACAAAAAACAAAATAAAGAATAAAATCATAATGGAAATAAAAATAATAAAATATAAATAGTAATAAGGCTCTACGATAGTAAATAAATTCAAGTAAAGAAAGGGCAAAGAGCCAAAGTATAGAAAATTAACAACACATATATATATTAAAAATAATACAAAATACATACAAATTTAGCAGACAAAATTAACAAACGTTTCGAACCCGATCGGGTCATTTTCAATGATAACATAAATTAATATAATGTACAGAATAAAGTTTTTCTTTGTAATATCGCCACTTGAAGAAATCTGGGTAGTATCATTGTAAGTCTGATTCCTCGGAAATAAATGTGTATAAAAGAAACCGCGAATACTAAAGTCAATAACAATAAATTACTTGATCAAAATTAAAATTCATAAAGACAAATAACAATTCATATATGTAAAATTACTTAAAACTGTAATTATAAAGAATTGTAACACTTAAGAGAGTGCTACAAAAAATTCAATGAAATTATCTAATAATTAATAGAAAAATTAAAAATATATTACTCACAAGATTAAAAAACACAAATTCCACTGTCATCAATATATCTTCGTTGAAATAGTCAAAAGTTAAAAATTCAAACATTACAGCTTCGGACAAAAAATGAAAGTCCAGTATTATATACTGAGGTACGCAATACAATAATAAAATCTGTATAAAAATCTTCATAGTAATAAATAGACGGTTATTTTAGACCAATTTGAGAAGATGTTGAAATGTATCCAAGTTCAATAATACAAAACAAAACCAATTCTATAATTCGTAAAAATTACACGATAAACATATTAAATATATCATATTAAATGACTGTATATGTAATAAATTGTCCGATTATTCAGACCGTAACATTACCTGTGAGTAATTACAAACTGTAGATTCATTATTTTAAGTAACATCTTCAATTAAATTAAACTTTTAAAATTATATTTGAGCGAGTTAACAATGCCAGTATACAGGACGAATATAAGAATATTATAACGGCCGAAGTGTTCACAACAAAGGCTCAACATGTAATGATCACAGAGACAAACGGCGACCACCGAAACTGTTCGTAGGAAGGGGAACATGAAAAGTCTCTAAGAAGGAGAAAGCGACTGTATTATATTATGATATGTTTCAGGCAAAGTTTCGGTATCAATTTGCCTATTGATTCCATGTTATTGTCTCTTTATATGCACCATCTCCGAAATCAATCTTTTGTTATACGATGGTTCAATGTCCAGAACCTTCACGTCATCCCATCTAAAATTATGATTTTCTACTAATCGATGATTAGAAATAACCGACGGAGATTTAGATATCTTATTAATATCGGAGATGTATTCCTGTACCCTCGTTTGCAAACGCCTTTTCGTTTGTCCAACATAACTAACATCACACCCATCACAAGAGATCTTATACACAACGTTCTGATTTTTTAATGGTTCTAATTTATCTTTGCCTCTCTTTATTAACCCCTTAAGAGTGTTAGGAATTGTATAAGCTAATTTACAATTAAAAACATTAGTGAGTGGTAAAAAATTCTCAGAGATCGACTTCACATATGGAATTGTAAAAAACTTATCTTTAACTTTGTTAATATTGGTTAAATTTTTATTATTAATATGAAAC
>NW_017297449.1:37226-38766 GCF_001594075.2 Trachymyrmex cornetzi
GCCTTCTCCCAACTGCAATAAATATTGTACTTCCTTCGGTAATTCAACGTCACTCAGATTGACAAGCCATTTGTCATTAATCAAGTCGAGTGGAGAAACTTCACCAAACTCATCCGCAGAAATGTGAACCATTTGTGTAGATTGATTAAAAGTTGTATCATTAACATCTTCCGGAGTGTTAGCCATAATCTCGGGAGAATTATCATGCGACATCCTAGCAGAATACGAGATTGGCCGTAAGTTCGATCTTAATTTCCTAATATTTTTAAATTTCTGCCATTCTATCTTTCTATATCAATCCTTTGCATTTGTTGAAAAAAATAGGAGCTGTTTAACTTATCAAGAAACCTAAAAAAGGAAACAGCCGTAGAATCCGGAAAGAGGCAGTAAGTCTCACGTGACAAATTAAAAATCTCTACTCTCAATTTCTGTAGTTGATGATATGCGTCCTTCAACTCGCATTGTAAAATCGCTCTCACATTATTCAGTTGAATACGTTTTAGTCTAGAAATCGAATTATTGTTATAAAAATATAAATTGTTAAGATTAACAAATGTCTGTAGATGTGGTGGTATAATATTAGTTTTAATACAAAAGTTAACAAACTTAATGCGGACCCATTAACACAAAATTTAATAGTATTACAAAATCTCTTTAGAAAACTACGTGCAAATGAGCCAAATTGTTTTCGAATAGCTGCAAAGATAAATTATAAAAATAATAATAATAATAATAATAAATTATTAAAAAATAATAAAAAATTTAAAAACGCCAAAAGCACCAAAAAAATAAAAAAAATACAAAAAGTAAAAAAAAACGGAGTCAACAACCGCCACGTCCTCGATTCGTGACTCTGGATTCGGCAGAGAGCGGGATATAAAAACAAAAAAAAATTCTTTTACATTTTTTACGATGGATAATTTGCCATGAATGATTTGCTGAATTTTTATTCGTCATAATGGATCCGAGTTTCAGATACTTAGAGTCAGGACTCAAATTCTAAATTCGCGATCACGAACATCTAGAGATACAAATTTTTGTAGAAATCAAACTATTTTTCGAACTTGCGTCCGCCATATTGGATCCGCCATTTTTAATTTTGAAAATCCGATTTCAAATTTGGATTCAGCGACCTCAAAAACCATGATTTAATAAATTACAGTCGAATCGATGAAGTATAAACATGTTTTTTTTTCAAATGCGCACATATGCGTCATGAGACGAAAATGGCACGACTTTTTTCTGCGCATATGTGCGTCACTGACACTCAAGGGGTTAACCTCACTTTTCTCAAAAACCTGACGTGATAGAGCAATTCTGCCGCCGGATTCGGATTCAGCGCGAAAAATTACGTAAGAAAACATAGTTAAATTCCAATCAACAAAACCATGCAGACCTGTGTAATTAATCGTAAAAACTGAAGCCCATGACACATACGAGAACGTAAAGGCCCGTCTACAATACACGGAGTAAGAAGTAAGAGTAAGAAATTAACCAATCACAGTCGAATGTGAGAAGAATACTCGACTGTGATTGGTCA
>NW_017297449.1:38850-45210 GCF_001594075.2 Trachymyrmex cornetzi
CCAATCACAGTAGAGACCGTAAGGCCAGTAGCGAATCCAATGTTACGATTTCCTTACTGATTATGTCTTACGGATCTACGTTTTTCTGTGCTCCCGGCTTTAGACGGGACGGATTTCTGACGCATACGCGTCCAATGTAGCTTCAGTAACGTACCGGTCACTAATAAATAGGAGATCAATAATCGCCTATGTAAAATTTTTTCAAAAATGTTGAAAATTTTAATATATTTTACATATGTAAAATTATATATATTTATATGTATGTATACATATGTAAAATATGTAAAATATATTAAAATTTTCAACATTTTTGAAAAAATTTTACATAGGCGATTATTGATCTCCTATTTATTAGTGACCGGTACGTTACTGAAGCTACATTGGACGCGCATGCGTTAGAAATCTGTTCCGTTAACAACACTGGCAGGCAGTAGTGACGTCGGCCACCTGTATGCAGGCAGGATGCACATGGTTTGACGCACGTTAAAAGAATAATCTTTTTTTTTTATCTGTCAGTATCAATATTTTTATTTACCATCGTTAAAAGTGCCTTATCAAAATAATTTTAAAAAATTATAAATTATTAACAAATTAATATCTATTTCTAATATATCTAAGATTATCAGTTATATTGGCAAATTTTATATTATTAGTGCTACCATCACTTTAAATTACTAAATTGTACAATTATTACGATGGACAAGAACGATAAATTGCAGATACTAAAAAATGCTATAAAGAGTTATCCCGACTTTCCCGAACCTGGAATCATTTTCCGGTAAATGGATAAGAAGAGCTTAAAATTAACAATAGATCAAGGATTAATTTGATCCTACTATACTCACATTTATTATATTATATAAATTATTCAACGTAGAGGTTAATAATGGTTAAAAACTTATAAACAGAAGTTAAAAAAGGAGCATACAGCCAATACGTTGGTTGTTTGTTGCGATGTATAATATATTTAAAATAATCTTTACAAATTGAAAATCATAAATGTTTCGGCCGATATTCGGCCTTCGTCAATATGTTCTACTATACAATAATTGAGTCAGAAATTAAGTAAAAAATTCGTATTAAAATAAAAGAATAAATCTCATTATGGTATACCATGGTCATTAAATGTAACAAGTTGATTGTATGAATTCATCTGAAGTTCTTGTAAATACAAGAAGACCGAAACGTTTATGATTTTCAATTTGTAAAGATTATTTTAAATATATTATAATACATCGCAACAAACACAACCGGCGTATTGGCTGTATGCTCCTTTTTTAATTTCTGTTTATAAATTATTCACTTTCAGAGACATATTTGGCGTGTTTAATAATATCGTAGCATTACGAGCAATGAAAGATTTAATTATGGAGCATATTTTATTTCTCGAAGTCGATTTAGTTGTAGGATTGGATTCACGTGGCTTCCTCTTCGGTCCTATAATTTCCATGGAATTGGATAAGCCTTTTTTGCCCATTAGAAAAAAGGGTAAACTTCCAGGCAAAGTCATCCAACAGAAGTATACATTAGAATATGGAGAAGTATATCCTAAATCTAAACAATATTGATTATATATCAATTGTTTTTCATATATAAATAAATTGCCTTTATTTGTACAGGCCACGTTTGAATTACAAACAGAATTTATTAATAAAGGAACTAGAGTACTAATTGTTGACGATTTATTGGCAACTGGAGGTAAAATAAAATTACATTACAATGAATTATATATTGTTTTAGAATTTATCAATGAGAGTAACATAAATAAATATTTATTATTTAAAGGTACTATGGCTGCAGCAGTGCATTTAATAAAATCAACAGGTGCTAATATAATTGAATGTATAGTAATAATGGAGTTAACTTTGTTGAAAGGTAGAGATAAGGTCGGTGTTCCTGTTCATTCTTTCATTCAATATGATTAGCAAATTTTATATATATATATACATATATATATATTTGCAAGTACAAATATTCGAACAATACAGATAATCAATGTAAAATTATGTACTTTTAACAATGCAACAAGATGCATATATATTCTTAGATTATGTATTCTTGTCACATTAAAATATTTTTTTATACATAATGTGTATATACCTATATAAATATATGTATATATACAGAGTATGCTCGACCTGGGTTTCTCGTCAGCAGGTAAAGCGGACTGAACTGAGTCAAAAAGTCTTCTATCTGTTCACAAGAGAGGATCCCATAGATCGGAGATACCCTATATATGTATATATATATATATCATGCATATAATTTTTTATGTATTGCCTATTATATAATGTACAATTTGTAAATATAATGATTTGTAAAAAGTATAGGTACAAATAAATTTTGTCACAAGAAATGTATATAATTATAATATAATTAAAATATATTTCTATTGTACAATTGTATTAAAATTTTATTTTGCTAAAACTCTTAGCAACTTTAATTAATATCCATCCTCGAGCTATCTCAGCGAATCTAAGAAATTTTGTACTTCACACTCGAGCTTTGTTACATCTTGTTGCAATTTTTTATAATTTCTTGAATTAGCATCTTTATTCGAAACTATTTCTTCTACAATCTTGCAATTATTACACTCTTGTTTCCTTTCAGATTTCTTCTCAGAATTTTTATTCAAATGAAAACAGAATTTTTCTTTTTCTGCATATGGTAACAAGGTCTGCCATTTCCAATTTAAATTATTAATATGTTCTTGAAAGCATTTCTGTACCTCTGAAATATGAATAATTAATTATTTCTTTGTAATATTTACAATTTGACTAAATTTATGAAATTAGGATATTACTGAAAATATATATAACGAATTAAAGAAAAAAAATGTAGATTGAATATATTTTACCATTTAGTCTTGCTTCATGAATTTGCCTTGCAAAAGCTTCAGCCTCTGCATGTAATCTTCTCTTTTCAAAATCTGCAATCCTACAATTATATTCTTGCAACTTTTGTTCTTGCATTTTTAATTTTTCCAAATCTACAAGATCTTCAGTAAGAAATTTTGGATATTCTTTTAATATAAATGAAGGATAGGGTCCGCTATGATTTAATTGTAATAGCTTATTCCTGAAATAATTTTAAATATTAGTACTAACATATATACGTAATCAATTTTTGTGATATTAGAATGTATTACCTCAAATAATAATTAGGATGTACTCGTTTTGATATCTTCTGATCTAGCTTTCTCGCGATCTTTAACAAATCCTTGGCTCTAATATGACTTTGAGTGTTATAAAACGCTTTGATATCTTCAGATGACTTTAATAAAGAAATTATATTTTCTTTCAAAAAAATATTATATGCAACAACACACATCAATAACAGAGAAGGTTTTTGGAAAGATATTAAATGATCCCACAAAATCAGCCACTCGTCTCCTGACAATATTTCGCTCATTGCAGTTTGAAGTAATGGCCATGCATATTCTCTACTTGTGATTCCATGTTCGCAAAAGATGTTCAATAATATAGGATCAGCTTCTAGAAGGATATTCTCAATAATCCCCAAAATATTCAATGGTGGCAAAGGATGGTATTCAAACCACTTTTGGCAATAGTTTAGTAATATACTTAAAATTAACTCAAAGGCAAGTAAGGGATCTTTCTGAAACAAATAAATATATCTTACTTTGCATTTTAAGCTAAACAAAATATCTGTCTAAAATAAAATAAGAAGATACCTGAAATGTCATAAGAAATGGAAAAATTAAGTTGGGAAGAAATAGACACTGTATTAGAAGAGGACACCATTGCAACAAGCAATCTATTGTCATGGCTAGCAACGATGCTTTGCTTTTATCTGCCAAGGGAAGACTTCTTAAAGTATTCAATGCAAATCTTTCATGTGTTACCTTACTTGTTAAGGCAATATATGCGTTTTTATTAGCTGGTAATTTTAAAATAGTGGACCAGATTAATGTACGATATTTTTCTGGATATTCTCCAAATTCTTTCAAAATAGGCATCAATCGTTTCGTACTTAATTCTTGCTTCATACTTCGTCTAACGCATTCCAAATGATCACTTATTTTGTGCGCGTGTACTCTGTATGGTTTTGACAATCCGTTAGGTTGAAGACATTTTTTTGAAATTATTTTGTCTGTGTGCATTATGTTTAAACATTCTTCCTGATCTATGTATGCTATATATCTACCAGTAGATGAAATTACAAATTTTTTAATCATATCAATAGAGATAGGTATCTCAAGAAAAGTTAATGCATTTATGTCACAAAATTGAAGCATGTTTTTCGAGGATAGAAATGCAAGGATTTTATTTGCTCCACCATCTAATGGACATGGAACGACAGATAATTGTTTTGCTTCAACAAAATTATTAGGCAAACAAAGTTTCCTTGATAAACTCCAATCATATGTATTAAGAATGCTTATGTTTCTTGTACCACCCATTATCATAGCTCTTCCATCTTTCGTAAAAATAAAATCTTTGATATAACGTATCCCAAATATCTTTGTATCGATTTTAGTATCCTTATGCAACTGTCTGAATGACCAAGCCTGCATAGTGTCATTGTGATATAACACGACGATATGACCCACATTGGAGAAGGCAGCTTTCTTAATAACATTCTTTACCCTAACATTTAATTGATGAACTTTATTATAAGAGTTTAGGTCCCATATTATTACTTCGTTTCGAGAGCTTGTCAGACAATGATGTTTATAAAAGGAAACATGTGTGGGTGCTAATTTGTGACCAGTTAACAAGGAAAATTTGTCGATATCCGTACAAAGCTTCCAAATCTTTATGTCACCGGTATCAAGCCCTATCAATATTTCCTCTGTACATATAGGATTAAATGCTAGAAAAGTAGGTCGCCCGATTTTTCCTAATATTTTATAACATGGAACATCTCCAGACAATTCAATATAATGTAAGTATCCTTTGGTGTCTCCTACAATCAGATATTCTTCGTCGTGATTGAAAGACATTTGTATAAGACAATATTTTTTCTTGACATTATTTGTAGGTGCATATTTGTAACAATCGTTACTTTTGATTAATTTATTCCAGCCACTATAATACATAATACAAACACGTAATCATGAGCAAAGTCAAAAACAATTATCCTAATTTCTTCAAAGATCTTTTTGAATATATATTTGTTTTATATTTTCATCAATTGTCCACTCTCTTCTTTTTCAATCGTGTAAAATAACATTTGTCTCAGATTAATAACGTAATATATATTTTATGCAATATGTGATAATTTATATCTAGTTGTGTATGTCAATAACAATCAATAGCGTCAAAAAAATAAACAGTTGTTCACACAGAAACTACATTGACAGAAACCGGTATGTTTAGAGACCTAACCTAACAATACCGACACCAACCGACACAGTAGTGGGTGCTTTCCAGCAAGGGACACAGTCAGACACAGTGTAACACAGCGAATCATACGTCCTTGTTGTTTGCTTACGTTAAACAAGGATGAAACGATTCACTTGTGTTAAGCTCCAGACACAATGCGAAGGAATAGCGATAGCGATAGAAATAACACGATTTCAACCTATCAGAAATCAGATACACTGGATTATACAGTTTCTGATAGGTTGAAATCGTGTTATTTCTATCGCTATCGTTATTCCTTCGCATTGTGTCTGGGGCTTCAGGCCGATATTTCATTTATGCGTTTTTGTCGTACGACAAGCTTTTCTTGCGTGTTGATTGGCTATAGGATAGAGAGATCCAAGGACCTCTCTGTCTTGCACACATTTGTCGTACGACAAAAACGCACAAATGAAATATCGGCCTCACACTGTGTTTGATTGTGTCCTTGCTGGAAAGCACCCAGTGTCGTTATCATTAAGCTGGAAACACAATACACACAGGCAATAGGCACAGGCAACAGGGAATAACGAGCCGTCCAATCAGAGCTCTGGGATATAAAGTTACATGGAAGGGTGTTACGTCTCGAGGGAGCACCGGCCGACCTCCGATATCGGCGCTATCCTGAGGCTATGGTGGGATGCTACTTCGCGTTTCGAGCGATAAAATTTCCGCGATGAGACTTGTCCAGCCCACCGATTGGCTACAGTCGGACGCTAGATATCGCGACTATGGTTGGTTCCGTTTCGATCCACGGGCTTTCTCCCGTCTCCTCTAAGGGTGGAGTCCCATGAAGCGTGTTTGCCGCGTATCGTGTAACCGCGTAACCAATCAATAATCAGTAAAACGCGAAATCACAACAGCGAATCGCTTCTGATTGGTTACGCGGTTACGCGATACGTGGTAAATACACCTCATGGGACTCCAGCCTCATAGTGTTTTCGATTGGGGTGCACTGGCTGCACTCAGTGTCAAGAGCGTGTTCGATTGGCAG
>NW_017297449.1:46571-62929 GCF_001594075.2 Trachymyrmex cornetzi
GCGCGCGCTCGCGGGTGTAAAGGGCACATGCTATACGCGGTTCGCGGTTGACGGATTCGATTGGCGGAAAGCAAGGCAATTTACCTACCTGGTGACCTTTTCCTTTAAGTGTCCGCGGGTCCTCTCCGTGCGATTCCAAGCCCAGTGGTTGGAGGAGGAAGCTTCTCGTCTTAATCCAGTGCCCTGGCGGCCCGTCGGTTTAGATCGGCCCTCCGTTAATGTCGATAATATTAAATGTAAACGGGAGGGTGAGGTTGCCAGGAATCACACACTCAAGCAATTGTTCAAATATAGGGATATATTTTATATTACTGATTACAACTAGTGAGTACAGTTAGTTCCACAATTTATCTTGGATTTTATAATTAGAGTTAGGATTACGATTTTATAATTAGAGTTAAAATTACGATTAGAATTAAAGTTAGAATTACGATTAGAATTAAAGTTAGAATTACGATTAGAATTAAAGTTAGAATTTCGATTGGAGTTAGAATTAGGTTTTCGATTAGAGTTAGAGTTAGAGTTATGTTTCGCGCGAAGCGTTTGGGAACGGCACGGTGATTGGTCAGGCGAAATCGCGGAGACGGACTTGGCGTGTCCGTTCTATGTCGCGCGCGGATACATTCTGCTGTCTCTCTACGTTTCCTCCATGGGCGTTCCTAAAGCCCCCTTCCATTGACCGTGCCGTTGGTGGGTGTGGGAGAAGCGTCAGGTGCGTTCTTCTCTGGTGCACGTGTTTACCAGTCGGACTATATTTAAGTCTGTTCGGAAAGAAATTTTCAAGCTATTACGGACGTGACATACCCCAAAGCTCTGATTGGACGACTCGTTATTCCCTATTCCCTGTGTCTATTGTGTTTCCAGCTTTAAGCGCATTCAGCGGACTCAATAGTTGAGTGAGCGCTCGCTGTTATTAGTGTATTCTTTTAGCTCATTCAATCAGAATTTTAGATATAGAAGAATACACCAATAACAGTGAGCGTTCACTTAACTGGGGGTCGATTCTGTATCTTCAAACAAGAGGTTTGTTCGCGTCGCATGCTCCAACATACTCCTACTTCCTCCAACTGTAGCTCCTACTCACTCAAACGCGCTCGTCAAAGCGGGGAGCACAGACTCTTGCATAACGCATAACACGTAATGCATAAGAATATGTACCAATCGAAGTTCTCCGTTTCTTTCCCTTCCATGTAATAGAGAACTCTGGTTGGTTCAATTTCTTATGCCTCATGTGTTATGTGTTATGCAAGAGTCTGTGCTCCCCGGTTTAGGCTTAAACACAATAGACACAGGCAATAGACACAGGCAACAGGGAATAACGAGCCGTCCAATCAGAGCTCTGGTGTGTAAGTTCGATATTACATTCCACAGCTCTGATTGGAAGACTCGGTTATTCCCTGTTGCCTGTACCACCGACGAGATACTATTAAAGACCGACATCCTTCCGGGAGTTCGCGTCCTTGTGAATATTGAAGTGATTAAAAGTTAAAAACTGTTTATATTGTACTAATTTTATGATTTATTAGTTTAGTAGATGTATTTATGCATTTATAATTTAATAATACTCGATTTTTCTTTAAAATTGAGATTTCAGTGTTATCATCAAAGTTTGATTATCAATAAAGATGATAATTGCAGAGATAAAATTGTGATTTTTTTGTAATATATAGGATATTACAGCTTTACAAGTATGTATATTTACCTATGGGACATTTATGTAATAAAAAATCATGAATTTAATAATGCATGAGCCAAATATTTATGTTAAAAATAGCAAATTTATATCAATTGTCGGTAATGTCTGCGTTCTTGAATTACCTCCGGGCCCTTGGGGTCCTTTTTATACCGCCGAAAATTTGCCCAGGGTTGACGTTCTTTAATAATATCTCGTCCGTGCCTGTACCTATTGCCTGTGTCTGTTGTGTTTAAAGCTGGAAACACAATAGAGACAGGCAATAGGCACAGGCAACAGGGAATAACGAGCCGCCCAATCAGAGCTTTGGGATATAAGTTCGATATTATATCCCAGAGCTCTGATTGGACGGCTCGTTATTCTGTGTTGCCTGTGCCTATTGCCTGTGGCTATTGTGTTTCCAGCTTCAGCCTTTAGAGTGAGTAAGAGCTATGGTAGGAACATGTTAAAACATGTTGGAGTATGGGACGCGAACAAACCTAAGGTAAAAATTACAAAAGTGAGCAAATTTACTAGGTGTTGACCAATGAAATTATCAATATTGTAGTAAATTTGCTCACTTTTGTAATTTTCATCTTGTAAATTCATCTTGTAAATTCAATCACTTTTATAATTTTCACCTCGTTTCAAGATACAGAATCGATCCCCCGGATCTATAATAGATTTTTAGCCTTAAGCCATAAGGAATGGACGAATCATAATCAATTATTCTCCTCGCATTCGACTGTAGTTGATCAATTTCTTACGGCTTAAAGCATAAAACACTTATTGTAGATCCGGACTTAAAGATACAAAATCGACCCCTAGGCCCTGCCAATAGAAGGAACAAGGAATTCACAATAGAAGGAATAGGGAATTAGGAATAAAGAATAAACAATTCTAACCTATTAGAAATCGGATACATCGGAATACACGGTTTCTGATAGGTTGAAATCGTTTATTCTTCATTCTTAATTCCTTAAGCGGGGAGCACAGATTCTTGCTTAACGCATGACACATGAGGCATAAGAAATTGAACCAACCAGAGTTCTCTATTACATGGAAGGAAAAGAAACGGAGAACTTCGATTGGTACATATTCTTATGCATTACGTGTTATGCATTATGCAAGAGTCTGTGCTCCCCGCTTTATTCCTTCTCTATTGTGTGCAGGATCTTACATATGCGTTCCAAAACTCGTCGAAAAATAATAGGCCCGTATTCAGAACGCGCTTTTATCGATAAAAGCGCACTTTTATCTTTGAAATTCTATAATATACGTGACGTAAAGTATAGTATGTTAGTGTGCTAACATCGTTGTAAGCGCGTTCTGAATACGGGCCATAGTGTTTTAATCTGTTGTGTCCATCCGTCGGTTTAATTATTTAACTTCATTTCTCTCTAGTTGTCGAGTGGTAGATAACACAGAATTTAATAAAAAATGGTAATAAACATTATTAAATAACAGAGATACAGTTTTTTGTTATTTCTAATATAAATGTTATTGCTGTAAGTTAGAGAGGTATAAAATAAATTTAGCGAATACCTTCTCATTGCACGCGATATTCAATGGCGTTTTGATGATGATAGTCTCGTATCAATTTAATCGCCTAAAAGTCTTTTTTTATGTGA
This sequence comes from Trachymyrmex cornetzi, assembly GCF_001594075.2. Lineage (NCBI taxonomy): Eukaryota > Metazoa > Arthropoda > Insecta > Hymenoptera > Formicidae > Trachymyrmex > Trachymyrmex cornetzi. The sequence continues at coordinate 49,875 of NW_017297449.1, forward strand.
ATAATCTCAAATCTAGCAGTCAACAGATCGTCTACTTATAATGGTGAGAAAGATCCAAATGTATAAATAATTGCTATCTTGTTATTTTTTTATCACATAATTGTACCATACTCTGAATTTTGTAAGCGCGTGCAAGGAATGTGTTTATAATGAATAATACATATTTCAAAGTCTCAAATGTTTTTAACGTCTTTTACTGAACTTTTATCTTTCCCGCAATATTTTTCCTAAATATGATATTTTCGAATTTTGCTTCTATAAGATTTGTATGAATATCTCTTTGTAGTCTGTTGCTGAATTTTTAAAAGGCCTTCCGTCACATGATGAAAACAATTTTGCAAATTTTCATACTGATAACGGAAATCGGACATGTGTTAAGAGGCCATCAGTTTATCTTCCTACTAAGGATTATCCTTCCGAACAAAGTAAGTATATTGTAGTATACGGATGATATTTTAATATATTAGCTAATTTCTTTATTTTTGTAGTCATAGTTACTGAGAAAACCACCATTTTATTGAGGTATCTTCATCAACAATGGGATAAAAAGGTAAAGGTTACAATATATACATAAGCAGTTAGAACATTTACTGCATTTATATATATATATATATATATACTGCTGCAAAATGATAAGACACTATGAAGAATTTTAGAATACAAGTTTGCGCACATGTTAAGCAGTATAACATAATAAATAGAAATATTATTTTCTTAAGGAGGTTGTAAGGCAAATGCAATATGTTAAGAACTACTTGAAAAAATTACAGATTATTCTAAATTTCATTTAATAATAATACAAAAAAAATAGAAACAATTGACCATCTGGATCAAAAGTTATTTAAATAAGTATTAATATTTTTTAAATTTGTACTCTCTAACATAAATATATGAAAAGTAATGATAAAAATCTCAATTTTTTTATATAAATACTCTAGGAATTCAACAATATTTTTGTAAAGTTATCTTGAGATGCAGACATTAATTGTTTGGTAAATAAATAAAATTTGTTATTTGTTATAAACTAATGGTGAATCTCAATGAAACTTTGCATAAGTCATGTTTAGTACTTAATATATTTATATAAAAACATTTAGATTTTTCTTATTATTTTAACAATTTTTGTTTATAACGATAAAACTAATAACAAATAAAATAAATAACATATAAAAATGTGTTGCTCAATAAAACCAGAATGTTATGAACACAACTTTCAAATGTATGTAGTTTGTTTAAAGCTAAAATATTAATATATGTGTTTTGTGCCTTTACAACCTCCTTAAATAATATTCATGTAAAATGAACGGATAGTATAATCAATTTTTAATTTGGAAAAAATGATGGATTCTGAATTGAGCAAAATTATGAAATTTTCTTTCCTTAAAAAACAAAAAAACTTTTTAATTAAATAAAACCAGTATTCTTTTTATATCTATAATGAATAGGTCTGCCTTTATTGTAAAAAAAATTACCTTAATCATTTTATTAGATAAACTCATATTTGACTTGTTAAAGAATTTGATCCTCAGGACTGTATGATACATAAAATTGTGATTTTTATTTTGTTAAGATCATTGTTGCTTTCCATTTTGTATATAGTTTTATTAAGTTTTTCAAATGCATTTTCTATAACATTTAAGTATATATCTTAGCTTTAAAATAATTTACAGTATGACTTATTGTCTGTATTATTTTGCTTAAATATGTAATTTTTTTGATTTTACTGTTTTGGAAATAATTCTATAATTAATATATTTCAAGTATTATTAAATTTTAGCAATATCTGTTTATACTTTTTACCATATTGACACATCAAACATTTTTTTTTAGACACCGTGAAAATACTATTTCCAATTATTAGAACCATTTAAATATGTATTTTTTTAATTAATGAATATGTGATATATCTGTATATTCTTTCGGTCTGTGAAGATAATAGAATAAACCATAATGTATTTTATGATTTCGTTATTTTATAATTAATTTTCCTTAAATTTACATGTAGGAAATTCTAAATAATATCGACATTTTATTTGTTTTTAATTCTTTTCTTTCATTTTGGAAATATCCAAGACAGATTTTCCTAGTTTTTCTCTATTAGTTGTCTTCTTTTCCTTTATTTATATAATATAGACACAAAGACCATTCACGATGTAGCAAGGTGCCTCATCATTCGATTCAACAGTATATTAATAATTAATAATGTTACATACAGATATATTACTAAACATTTTTATTATATAACTTTTTACGGATATTTTTAATCACAAATATGAAACTCTACAGAATGCAGATAGAAAGAGAGAATTTTTGTCTACCAATGGTGACTCCCAGGATGATGCATCTACAGTACGTAGTAAAAGGCCACGTCTCGATCTGAATAACAGTCTTTAAAATATGTTACTTTTTCATATGGAAATATTGGATAATTAATGATTTATACACGATATAAATTAATTATTCCTAACGGACATGTTGATGGGTATTACACAAGGGTACATCATTGCTTAAATTTAAAAAGTAAAGTATGTACTTTTTTACAACATTTTTTAGTAAATTAATTTTTTTCTTTATTCTGATTTTATTAAAAAATTTAAAAGAATACAAAATATGATAAAACGATATGCTTCATACGTTTATATCGTGATATATTTTTAATATCCATTTTTTTATGCCATCTAAATTGTTAAATCATTGTATTAAATATTACATCACATAGAAATTGTAATTGAAACAGCAATTGTACTATATTTAAATACTGTTCATATTTTTTTCTTTGAAGAAATTATTTATTATTTTTCTTCATATAAATTATTTATTAGAAAAGTAAAACTTATTTAAAAGAGATAGTATACATGTATGTGTATGCAAGACAAGTCATTACTATTTCAAATTTTTAAAGCATTTATCTCGTTTTAAGAAAATCTTATAAATTTTTTACACAGTATTTATTATATTATTTGATCTATTGCCAACTAAATTATGTAATTAGTTACAATTAGTTAACAATAATAAATATATAATAATTGTATTAAAGGAATTACTATTTCAAATAAATTGTTTGTATGCATAAGTTATAGATATTATTTCGTGTGTTGCAACAAAAACTTGTAAGATCTCTATAATGAAATATCATATCTCTTGTATATTATTGGCCGGTATTCATGGTTTGTTCTTACTTTTAAGACCATCTTAAGTAATTGCAATTGGTTTATGACATCTTAATATTGTACTTAAGACAGTTTTAAATATAAGAATTCAACTCTCTAAATATCGGCCATTGAACATATTAGAAATATATTATGTTTTATTGGTTGCGATATATATGTATATAATTTTTGAAACTAAATAAATAATTATTATATGTTTCGTTATATTTTATACATGTTGATAAAATTTGTGAGGAATTTAGAGAAAATAGGCGCCACAACAGAGAAGCTATCAACGTCAGGGCCGTGGCACTGGCCCACTGTGGCCTATGATAGAACTATTGGTCGCGTTCAGCAGACTTAACTGTGTGGAGCGGATCCATGAGTGTTCGCTGTTATTGGATGATCTAGAAAAATACACCAATAGCAGCGAATGCTCACGGGTGTGCTTCACAACAGTTGAGTCTGTTGAACGCGACCAGTGGCTCTTGTACGCTGGACGCGGAAACGCTTCCCGCGCGGCAAAATGAGACGCGGTAACCAATGTACACATTAGGAGCTATAAGTTTATTGGCTACCGCATCACATTTTGTCGCACGGTAAGCGTTTCCGCGTCCAGTGTGCAGAAACCATATGGCTCGGGAATAGAATGGAAGGGTATCAATAAATCAATATATATTTTTCTCGTGTTGTTAATTTTTTTCAGATCGAAGTAACTATGTAATTTACTTCGAAAAATGAGAGTTTTGCTGGATTTTTTTAAGGCTGCAGACATTACTTAAGATTCGATTGCACCAACCTTATAGCGTTTTCGGCCCGGCCGGGTTTGCACCAACTTGGGTCAGAAAATGCTTCGCTATTGGTTGACGTTACACGCTCTACCAATAGGAGAGCACGAAACATCATTAACCCAAGTTGGTGCGAACTCGGTCGGGCCGAAAACACCATTACTTTGACCTTAAACGCGAGGCATAAAACTCTCTTTTTAAAACCAAGAGAGAGAGAGAGAGAGAGAGAGAGAGAAGCTCTGCACAATAAAAGGAACAGAGAACAGAAAATAAGAATTTCAACCTATTAGAAATCATGTATTGTAAAATACACAGTTTCTGATAGGTTAAAATTTTTATTCTCTGTTCCTTTTATTGGTACGTTTTTCAACTGAGCGCTTCACGCATCGCGTCGTTCATCGCGTCACGACGCGACGCGAAAGAGAGAAAGAGTGAAGTTTATATATGTACACAACCCCTCTCTTTCTCTCTTTCGCGTCGCGTCGTGACGCGATGGACGATGCGACGCGTGACGCGCTCAGTGGAAGCGTACCATTATTGTGCGGAGCCCCAATTCGGCCCGATCGGGTTTGCATCAACCTGGGTTGGATTAATCTTTCCTATTGGTTGACGTCCACGCTCTACCAATAGGAGAGCGCAAAACGCCATTAACCCAACCACCGGCAAGATACTATTAAAGACCGACATCGTTACGGAAGTTCGCGTCCTTGTGAATATGAAGTGTGTGATTAAGAGTTAAAAACTGATAATATTGTACTAATTTTATGATTTATTAGTTTAGTTAGATGTATTTATGCATTTATAACTCAATAATACTCGATTTTTCTTTAAAATTGAGATTTCAGTGTTATCGTCAAAGTTTGATTATCAATAAAGATGATAATTGCAGAGATAAAATTGTGATTTTTTTTGTAATATATAGGATATTACAGCTTTACAAGTATGTATATTTACTTATGGGACATTTATGTAATAAAAAATCATGAATTTAATAATGCATGAGCCAAATATTTATGTTAATAATAGCAAATTTATATCAATTGTCGGTAATGTCAGCGTTCTTGAATTACCTCCGGGCCCTTGGGGCCCTTTTTATACCGCCGAAAATTTGCCCTGGGTTGACGGTCTTTAACAATAATATCTCGTCGGTGATCCAACCCAGGTTGGTGGAAACCCGACCGGGCCGAAAACGCTAACAAATAGCGTATTCGATTTACTGACTCGACCCGACTCCGAGTCAGTAGTCTGTTCTGTTTAGCTACAAAAGAAGAGCTAAATTGTGTAAGAAATGCAGCTAAAAAGAACAGACTGTTGATTCAGTCGGTCGAGTCAGTAATCGAATACGCTAAAAGAGGAAGAGTCGTCGGTGGTTCGTGTAATTTTCACCTGGCGGTGCCACATGTATATACAAAAAGCAATTTCAAAGATATACATCTCGTATCTTCGCATATTCTGTGCATGATGTAACGTGAACATAACCAAAAAGAAAAAAAAAATTTGCGAACAGTATTTATTATTTATAGAGAGATGTAAAAATACACACGTCGTTTAAACTGCAACAAGCTAATTCGATGGCTCGCGCTTTGAGATGGGAAATCACGCTACATGTCAAGTAATCACAAAATTATTGGCCTATTTACAGAGCCCGTGATTCCATTACTAAATATAGGATTTATTTTTAGGTTGGAGCTAGTTGTAGTTTGAATCGGGAATCTATTCCAAAATCAGATTTCTAGGAGGTTCGTAATCTATACCAGCATAAATACTGATTATTTCTATACGGCTATTGTTCTTAATCACACATTATATCTTTTATTAGGAAAGTTTTACAAATAGTTTAAGCAAATTTCCACATCAGCTGTCAATTTTCTAAAACACCAGAATTTCATGAAACGATAGTGTTTTTTAATTTTTCTACAACCATGTGTAAAGGCTAATAATTTCATCATATTTGTCACAAATAGTTAGAAATTTCATTTGTTATGTTATAATTTTAGGAATAAAAATGGCGAATGATATAATAATGAGAGGCAAAGACAGATTACATGAGATTAGTATGAAATTGGAACAGAGTCATTTGGTGTATCTGCAAACGGATGATAGCCCTTTAAAACTACAACAACGACATAAATTGGAAGGTAGTATATATTAAGTCATTACTAATGTTAACTTTTCTTTAATTTATATATATATATATATATATATAATACATTAATTTCAGGCTTTATAAAGGAATATCTTTGTCTAGTACCCAATGAGAATAAATACGTGTTTCAAGAAACAGCAGATATTTTACACAGATCAGCAGCAACAGTAACAGATTTCAGTGGGTATAGAGCAGCAACTGCTTGGAGTGCAATTTCCTTGTATGCGGCTAATCTATTGGCTCAGCCTTGGCGAAAAGAATATAGGATAGTGAGGGTAACTACCTAAAATGTATCTTGTCATTAGCCTCTATTTTGCTACATGATTTAACATATACAAATTTTTTAATTGTTTTAGACATACAGCGGCTATTATAAACATGAGGTAGAGGCAAATTTAATAGGTGCCGAGTTAATGTTTGAGCAGATGGGCTATAAGCACACTGGTTTGGGTATACTGACTTTGGAAGGGCCAATCGATCCTGATAAGGTTTCAAACGTCAGTAGGGATGCTATTGTAGCTTTTGTAGAATGTCAGGTAATAGAAAACAAATAGTTAATGTAATTGGTCAAATAAAAATAATGCAATTACTCAACATGCAAAAGTTGCAATTGCACATGTTAAAGCAGATGATAAAGTTATTTTTAAATTGTAGATTTTAAAGCAGATATGGGAAAGTGTGTCACAGAAATACACCATTTCTTGGCTGGAGGTATTGGAGTTTCGTGAGAATCATGTTGGTACACCAGAGCAGGCCATTCGAGCGCTAAACTATCGTTTCCTCGAAAAAGTGCATCAAAACCGCACAAAGGTCGATAACTATAAGGATTATTATCAGCAACAAATGGGTATAGACGTCGTGCCATTGCATCTGCCTTATCATCACATTGTGCATGCTAATTACAACGCAACAATGCCGTCAACCTATCAAACAGATTATCGGCACATCGAAGATACGACAAACATGGCAGTGCCGACTAATTATCGATATTATCAACCAATCAATCATGGTTTCATCAATTGTTGCACTAGCTACGGTTGCTTGCCCTCTCATAGCAACAAGTTTTATGGTAATAGTATGCAACCGAATCCATATTGTGCCACGTTACCAGCATATGCAGCTCGAGTACCAACCGGTAGACTGATAGAACTCGATGTACCGGTGTCAGTGGCAAATTATGAAAAAACACACACTCTCCGTAAACCTATGTCCCATCGGATATCGGACCTGGATGAGATAGACTTTTATAAACGGCAATCGAGCAACGGGGATCATTATGAACACAGTAAAACTGATAGAAAAACTGCTAGCAGATCGAATTCCAGTGCTGGAAAAGATGGTTATGATACGTGGGACTTTGTGTACAGAAATCTTGAAAGCTTAGGTTACTACAAAGATCTCGATGATCGAGACGATGTGTTACAGCATAAGAAGGAGTTGGATTCTATTCGTATCAAGCACAAGACACTTAGGCAAACGGAGAACGAAGACAAGTATAGCGCGCATAAATCGGAGAAGAAAAAAAGCAGCGGTAGGATTGAAGCGAATGAGATCGATTCGTCCGAAACAAACGGCAAAAATCATCAGGATATTCTACCTTTCAAGAAAAAATCCTCATCCTTTGATTTATCAGATTCGAATAGATATAACATCGATGCAAATAATAAAGATAAAAAGCACAACAGTCAAACTTTACCAATTCCACGCACACACAAATCTTCGGATCAGATAGCGAAGAAGATTGCAGATTCCTTTAAAAATCTCGATATCGCGCAAATGAGTAAACAGAAAAAGGAAGAGGCAGAGGATGGAAAGAGATGGAATTGTGCCACGTGTACATATCTAAATATGCCCGATCGAGACATATGTGAAATGTGCGCAAAATCGAGATGCAAAGGAAATGAGGACAAGCCGCTCGCCAGCGGCGGCAAGGAGTGTCCAAAATGCACGCTGGTAAACGAGAAAAATGTTTCTATCTGTGATGCTTGTCATACCAGTCTGAAGGATTCTCCGACCTATATATAAATAGACTGAAACGCCTGAAACTTCGCGAAAGAAGGGATTCTCGCACATTTGCCACAATTTGCAGTTTACGCAAAGGTATCATATTGTGTGTAAAATATAAAATTATTGATCGAACGAATTATACGTACAACATAAATCCTTTTTTAACGACCTAAGATGAGACGTGAATACAGAAAAGTTAGAGACATAATTTGCATTGACTGTTAATAACACATGCGAATCTTGATCTTCAGAGAAGGTACAAAGATATTTATTTAAAATTGTCTCGAACAAGGAAAATCTTATAACGATTTTCTTTCTATTAGTATTATTATGTTATGAGGCCTATTGAGGATAAGTATTGAGTAAGTTCAGAGTCGTAACTATTAGCATTATTGTAACATTTGATAGTTTGTCATTAAAGAATTAAATTTAATCAGATATTAGGCCAAAGCTTATAAAATTAATGTTATCAGGATTAATTAAGGGGATGCTGGAGGGATCCAATTATCGACATTGCAGTTTGATCAAAATCTCCGAATTGACTAAATGGAATAAAAAATCCTTTTATAGGATTAAAGTAAACGCAAAATCCTGACGTGATGCAGTGGATATTATACTAAAATCGAAAAAAGGTAAAACATTTTTTGAACTTTTTTTTTATTTTAGTATAAAATCCACTGCACCACGTCAGGATTTTGCGTTTACTTTAATCCTATAAAAGGATTTTTTATTCCATTTAGTCAATTCGGAGATTTTGATCAAACTGCAATGTCGATAATTGGGTCCCTCCAGCATCTCCTTAAAGAATACGCAAGACACGCTAAGATGTTACTTGTTCAAAAAGTATTTAATATTATATGTTTGTCTTCATATATATATATATATTTCCTGTATAATTATGCCATTTATGGTCTAAATTAGAATTTTTTATCAAATTTTGTTCCCTGCAAATAAATTGAGAGAGAGAGAGATTTAATATAGTTTCTAAAAGAGAATATTGCAATAAGGTAAAAAAATTAATTATTGTTACCATACTGAATAAATTTTATATAGTGCCACTCTACACGATTGACAAAATTATTTTTAAAATAACGATTAATAGAAAGAGAGAATTTCTTTGGTTTGCAAATGATAGTCTATGCAATGTTATAAACTGAAGGTTTTTTAACAAGTTCTACAAAAGAAAATTAGACATTTGCCGTAAAGATACAAGAATGTTAAAGCTTTATCAGAATGTACTATATATAAATTACTAATAACGTATTGTATTATTGGTTGCAGATTATTGTTATATACATCACTATTGTAATAATACACATTGTGCTATATAACTGGAAAGAAAACATTATAAACATATAAATATAAGGATTTTTTTTATATTATTGGGTGCATTCTGTTAGTTTGATGAAAAGTCTCATCAATACGACAGCATCCATATTAATGTGTATTGAAATCATATAGAAGTAGTTATTTTATTTATTTAAAAGTAGTAATCACGTAAATACTTATTTATTCATACATTCCTTATTCATCAAACCATTAAAACTCGAAATGCGATCTGCTTATTAAATACTGTTTATTAACATATTTCTGCAATATTTGTTTCGTTTTATTTAACATTGTTTTAGATTGTTGTATTGTATATAATTTTGTACGTACGTTAGATAAGTAAAATATTGTGTTTTTATAAGCTTGTCGACATTGCACAAAATGACACGTAACCAATTAGCTTACAATTAGTGTAAAGTATTTTGAAAATGAAGAAAAAACTTTTGCTCAATAGAAAAAGATGTATAACAATGCTTGAGCTAACGTACTTTAATTTATGTTTAACTATATCCAGCTTTTGTATTAATAGTATAGTGTAAATGAGAGGTTTTTTATATATTGACTGTACTGGCTTAGCCTAATTTAATACGTCAGAATAAGAGAATAAATGATTCTCATGGTGACGTTAAAGCTTCTTGTATAGGCAAAACATTGAGATATTGATAATTAATAAAATAAGATAATTGGCACTTGAGAGAAAAATGAAAATTTAGTACAATAATAATCCTCGTGCTTTTCTTAAATAAGAGTATATGTATTTCAGATATATGCTCTATCTCGTGTGCACGCGCGCGATATAGCACAAATAATTTTTAAAACTATTTGTAAAAGGCTGATATCAATCATAGTAGAATTGATATTTTTTCATCAATAAAATTACGTGAAAGTATGATAAATAAAATAAACAAATGGAAAGCATGCATGAACGGTTATGTCTTAACATCTTGTAGAGTTTATGTAAATTAAGTAATGATCCGTTGTATACAAGTAATGTAATATGCATATTATATATTTCTGTAAAATTTTTATTAGATACATTATCAGAAAAATCACTTTTATATAAAAACCAGATAATTATTTTTAATAGAATGCATGTATATTTAAATTATTCACACAAATAAACATATATACCTGGGAAAATTTATCTTATTTAATTTTACAAAGGAACAAATAATGAGATTACAACATAAAAATATTAATTATTAGCTGTCTTCATGGCTTTCTCTAAGCATTTGGAAGCGGCTTGATGAAGTTTTTTATCCATTTTATCTGTAATATAAAAGAATTTAATTCTGTTGCAATATATATTAATTATAAATAATGGAAATTGTTAATCATTTTTTATTGTTACTTACAAATTTTATGTTTTCCTTTCATAGGAAATTGTATTGGTAACATGTAAGAATTCTCACATATGAAGATATAAGGACTCTCATTCTCTCCTTCTGGATATAATTTTCTATATTCTTGTTGAGGTAGAACGTCAGTTACCGTTACACAGCCTAACAAGCAGCTCGTAGGATAATTTTCAGGGAATTCAATTTTATCTAGAATCATCAAGATAAGTGTAATAAAGGATAAAATAAGTATTTCAAGATATACATATTAATTTTTTCTGACCATTTTTTGATATACAATAGGATTGCTTTATGTTAGATATTTCTTCGGAAGAAGGTACTTTAGCAGCTGATGCTATCCATAATCTTCCTCTATGTGAAGAATACCAACTTCTACCCTCATGACTAGTAACATTAAGATTATGTTAATATTATTCTGATTATATGAATTATTTTTTAATACATCACTTACGTTTTTATTCCTGCCACTAGCAAAGATGCATAAGGCTGATGCATGCTCAAACACAGACCTTGATCAAACATTTCTAGATATTCTTTATCTTGAATTCTGCCTTCTCTATTCCATGTGTGATTTTCAATTCGTGTGCTTGTCCTGAAGGTCCTTGGTCCCATCTCAACAAACTTAACACAATAACAATATATAAAAATGTATAATATAATTGTTTAGGCTTAATAATAGAAATAAACTTCTGCATAATTTATTATTAAAATGAACTAAACTGTAAAAAATTACAATCTTACTGTTGGACGATCAAATTCTATCGTTGGACAAATATTTGTATTTTCAAAGTCGTCATATGATATTGTTTCGTCAAGTTCTTCTGATTGCAAGTTAATGGATTGATCTTCATCAACTATCACTCTTCCCATAAAATCTATAGCAACTTTTCTATCTAAACGCGATGTATGCTTGCGTGCTAATTCTTCCTCTTCTTGCTTCTGTAACTTCTTACGCTCATCATGGGATAGCCAAATACTATTTGACTGATAATAGTCGGATTCATCATCAATTACTTTGGTACGACGGGCACTATAAATTATTTTTATGACAATTAATGTATAGAAAATTTTTAGAAATACAAAAAATATATACCTATTGCGATCAAATTCGAGAAGTTTATCTCTTTGTTTAAGAGAGTCTTCGAGATTTTTATATGGTTTTTGATCCATCAATTTATTATACAAGTTATCACCCTGTTTAGTATTGCTTCCAAGTAATACTTGTTCATCCGGAGAACAAACAAGTTCTCCACAACAGAAACATGGTCCTGAGCCTTCTTGTACACAGACTATTCTTCCACAATTAAGACAGTTGTTAATCAATGCATGTCTGTTTGCTTCGCAATCACATTTATGTCTTCCTGAAAAAAAAAATTATTTACACAAAACATTGCTAAATATATATTTGTACAAATTTATTATATAAATAATTTTCAAGAGAATATTTCCATGAGACAATAAATTAACAAATTTAGTCTTTTTCTTTTCCACTTTCTCAGATTTTGGCTCTGGTTTTACAGCTTCTTGCACCTGCAAAAATAATGCACAAAATATTCAAACAGTTATTCAATTTATTTGTTATGTAATCTCCTGGAAAAACATAGACTATATACTTGGTTATTTTTTTTTCCCTTTGCTTTTCCTCTTTTCTTATCATTTTGTTTTTTGGGTATATTATCGCCATCATTTATCTTTTTGTATCCAGTTTGATTATTATAAGAGGCTGAAACAATGTATATGAATAAATATAATAATTTACCAATGATCTGGCAGTTTTTCAGAACATATCTATATAATATTAGTTATTACTCACCACGTCTCTTTTTCAATTCTGTTACAAATTGTCTGTGAGCTGGATTTTCATTATTCAATAAAGTTGAAAAGTACTCATCTAAGTCTCTTTCATTTTCTATCTGCAGAATAAACCTAAAAAATTGATAATATAATAATTAATATTATGCAAATATATATATAGATTTTTATTATCCACTAAACTTACTGGGTCCAATCATCTGAGACTGGAAAATCCAATAATTCCGACAACTTCTCTTGCATCCATTTCTCCATGATTCTTGTAGCGTTTTCTTTTGGGATACACTGGGTGCAGTCTCATACCGCACCAGTTGCGTGTACTTGCATAACGCATAACACATAATGCATAAGAATATATACCAATCAAAGTTCTCCGTTTCTTTCCCTTCCATGTAAAAGAGAACTCTGGTTGGTTCAATTTCTTATGCCTCATGTGTTATGCGTTATGCAAGAGTCTGTGCTCCCC
>NW_017297449.1:63002-78070 GCF_001594075.2 Trachymyrmex cornetzi
TGACCAATCACAGTCGATTATTCTTCTCACATTCGACTGTGATTGGTCAATTTCTTACTCTTACTTCTTACTCCGTGTATTGTAGACGGGCCTTAAAACATAAGGCATAAGAAAATCAACCAATCAGAGTCCTTTATTTCGTGGAAAGGAAGGAAATAAAGAACTTTGATTGGTTTATTTTCTTATGGAATGTGTGTTATGCGTTATGCAAGAGTCTGTGCTCCCCGCTTAAGCGTTAAGGTATATCCACACAAACTTGCACAGCCGCATAAACGTATGCATAAAGAAAATTATCCAACCACATTTTATGTACGACTTTAAAAGAGAACTACAATTGGATAATTTTCTTTATGTATATGTTTATGCGGCTATGCAAGTTTGTGTGGATATACCCTTACACTCAGCTATAGTGCCTGCTACACTACACTAGAGTGGTGCACACCATACACTGTATCATTATTATGCTAAAACCCTGTTCCCGCTTGACTTTTATTTTCAAATTTTAAATATCACACTGGTTCTACACGGTCTCATTTGGTCTGTTTTCTGTTCCTGCACTAGACTGTTCTAGAACTCTCTTTCTCGCTTTAAACAAATATCAAACGTATATCTATCTCACTTTAAGTTCCAAAAGTGTACACTAGTTCAGCCACAAAAAATAGACCTATTGAGACGGTATAGCAAAATCTCACTTCGTGCATAAAATTTGCACTACACCGTAGCCACGGAAACATGGTACACTGAATGAGTTCGCTTACCACCGGCACCAACCATGGAAACACGGTACACTGTCTGAGTGTTGCACTAGTGGACGATAGTGCAGCCAAGAGAAAACGCTATTAAATGATGACAAATGAATGCTAATTTTAGATAATTTTCAATACAATGTATAACAATAAATATATCGGAACTACCATACAACGTGATTCGATGCGATCTTTTAATCATCATTCGATAAAAAACATGTTTGCATTAGGGCCTGAGCACAATAGAAGAACAGGAATTAGATATTAAGATTTTAACCTATCAGAAACTGATTACATCGGAATACACGGTTTCTGATAGGTTGAAATCTTAATATCTATTATCTAATTCTTGTTCCTCTATTGTGCGCAGGCCCTTAGATAGTGTAGTATATACCGTATCTATCAGTGGCGTTGTTATCGTTATTAAGTCGTGCACTGCATTATCATCAATATATAAATGTTTTGTTGATAATACAGAAACGTATATTATTCATTATTGATGATGCAGTGGCTTAATTATGAGTTTTGCGAAATTAACTAAAGGTGTCAGATGATTTGGACAGATTTGGATCAACATGTGCACTTGTCCAACCTCTTTGAGATATTGATTTAAACTTGAATATATTTGATTATTTTTCAAATATCCGCAATTATTTACGGTGATGGGTAAGCAGAAACCGCACCGGCGAAAACTTCACAAAGAAAATCCCACTGGATTACAATCCGTTCAGGAGTTCGATAAGGAATTAAATGAGGAACTTGGGGAAGGAGACAGGGAGAAGATTTTGCAGGACGTTTACAATGATGTGAGTAACGAGTTTTATCGATGCGCGCAATATGCGTATCAATTATACGTTATTTAATAAAATTAAGTTAATGAAATTAATAAGAATTAACAAGATATATCAAAAAGATTTGTCTCTTCTTAATTTTTTTTCTCTATCTAGATTCGGTCATGTAATCTTGAAGAAAAATTATCTGCTCTGCAAATATTGGCCTCAATGTCTTGTGACTCTTCTATGGTGAAGCAAATCGCTAAGGATGGAATTGCAAAAATAATTGGTCCATTGTTATTGGATCATAACGCCGCTATACGAATGAATACAGCACATACCTTACGGGAAATTGCTGAAAATGGTAGAGAAGAAGTGTGCAATGATTTAGTCAAAGATGATATTATAACTCCTCTTACTATATTATTGAGACAGGTATAAAACATTTATATTGTTTATTCATACATATTATATAATATCTAGGGTAATTATTCAGAATACCTCCCTCACCTCCGATTTCGATAAAATTAGGCTCATTCGACGCGTTTTTGCATGAAACGAAAGAATGTGGCAGAAAAAAGAGTCGCTCTGCCTCGCGAACCGAGATATTTAGCGTTAAAGTTGACGACTATGGAGGTTAGGAAATCTGTCATACCGACTATGGCCGTGGTCCGAATCATGCTGACAACGCTCATGAGCATTGTTTGTCTTCGTTTAACATTTGACAAACAATAAGGATGAAATGATTTTTAAGCGTTGTGAGTGTGTATCGGACCGCGGTCTATGTGTAATAAATTAAACGTATGTAATAGTGCTTAGACAGTGTCCGCTTGGAATATTTGTAACCCATGTAGACAGTGGGATGTATAGACAGTAATGCTTGGGTTCGGGGCGGCTACGCAAGCATTACTGTCTATACATCCCACTGTCTACATGGGTTACAAATATTCCAAGCGGACACTGTCTAAGCACTACTACATACGTTTAATTTATTACACATAGTCGGTATAATGACAGATTTCCTAACCTCCATAGTCGTCTACTTTAACGCTAAATATCTCGGTTCGCGAGGCAGAGCGACACTTTTTTCTGCCAGATTCTTTCGTTTCATGCAAAAACGCGTCGAATGAGCCTAGTTTTATCGAAATCGGAGGTGAGGGAGGTATTCTGAATAATTATCATATCTAGTAGCAGTAGTAGTAGTAGTAGTAGTAGTAATGGAAAAGATGAGTAGGATCATATCGGTTCTTGTATATCTGAATCTAGTTAGTCACCTAGATCTAAAGAGTTCCTTTATAACTTCTACTAAAAGATCCATGTCACACTAAGCATTGGGGGCTGAAGAGTGTGAATTAGAGATTAAAATTCAACCAGTTAAATAATTTTAATTTTAATTCGTTTCAATCTGATTGGTTGAATTCTAATCTTCAATTCCCAATTCTCATCTCTCCAATGAATAGTGTGATACAGACTTAAGCTAATATGGATTATGGAAATTTTTCTCATATATAACAGGATGCGGGACTTGAACTCGCGACCTGTTAGTTACAAGTCTGTCGCTCTCGCACGGAGCCATATGACATCCCACATAATATCTATATATAACATATATTTCTTAATATATAAAGTGAATTGAAATTGATTATAACAATTTGTAACAATACTTAAAAGTTAAATAAATTTTCTATCTACAGTACTATTCAGATTGGAAATCAGAAGAAGTTAGAGGCAAAAAAGTGACTTTTGTTCAAGCAGTTAGTTTATTACGGATATTATGCGCGAATAATGAGAGTGCAATTAAACGTGTTAATGACGAAGATTTGGTATCACTTTTGATAAAGTTTTTAAATATTGACGTTTATGGACTAGAGATTGTCACGATCGTTACACAATCCCTGATTTGCTTGTCTGATGAGAATGATGCCGCCATTAATAAAATTAAACAGAGCGAATCACTTTTGTCTAGTCTATTGGATTTAAAAGTAGACGATAAGATCGCTTCCAAAATATTATTCCTGAAAACTTGTGTAGCTGATGTATTAATCAATATCAGTAATTATACTGATAACAACCGGATACATGTTTTTCGTAAAGTGTTGTCTATACTATCTGATGTACTTGCGATCGATCATAGACAAATTTTGTCTTGCTTAACGTCTATCCTACCACATGAAAGCAATGCTTCTTCAAACGATAAAAGAAAAAAGGTACAAGAAAACAGAAAGATATTGGAAA
Organism: Trachymyrmex cornetzi; assembly: GCF_001594075.2. Classification (NCBI taxonomy): domain Eukaryota; kingdom Metazoa; phylum Arthropoda; class Insecta; order Hymenoptera; family Formicidae; genus Trachymyrmex; species Trachymyrmex cornetzi. The sequence goes on from NW_017297449.1 coordinate 66,757, forward strand.
TGCAAGAACAAGCTTTACAGATTTTAGCAAATTTATGTTTTGAATGTGAGGACAATGAAATCGATTCTGATACTGATGATTTTGAAACAATGGAGCTTGAGTCTGAATGTTTGGATGATGATTCTATGAATGAAGATTTGAAAACAATGTCAACATTTCCAGTGGAGCTAGTTGAAGTCATAAACACTTGTAGCTTAATTGATAAAATTTGGGATAAGACTAAATTTGTGGTAGATAAAAATAACCAGGAAATATTAGATCAAACTGAAGAAGGAAAAGCTACATTGAAGCAATTTTACAACATTCAGTGCACAGCTTATTTATGTTTAAACAATTTATTACCCAATATAGAGGTTGATGTTTTTGGTGGAGTTGATAATTTATTTAGGTAGATTATTGTCAAATTCTTTGAATAATAATAAGTATTTCTTTTCTATTATAATTTTATTGGTTTTTATTAATTTTGCATATTCTGTATCCAGAAAATGGATAGATATTTCAACAGAGTTTAAGCAGATCATCAAGAAGGATGTTGAACTTGCAGAAGCAAGTACTGCTGCCATGAGAGCTATTCTTCAACGTTTAGTCCAAGAACAAGCGAATGTCGTCGAATTAAATCAGTTAACTTGTAACGATATTCAGCTGATGTTAAATGACTTACAACAATGTGTCAGTATAAATGTTCATGTCAATATGATAAGAATGCTCTGCAATTTAGTACAGATCATGTTGAGTAAAAATAATTCAAAAGATTCAAAGAATTACGAAGCGATAAAGGTAACTTTTATTTTTGTGTTTCTTTGGATTTTCTATCCAAGTATATCAATTATTTACTTCTGACAGTTTGTTTCCATGTTTTTATTGGACATCTCTAAAACTGAAACTCGAGTGTGGGTTATAGCAGAATCTATAGATGCATTAATGGATATATATGCAGAGGATGAGACTGACCATTTAGCAACAGATATCAAATTAGTCCCGCGATTGCTATCCATAATGCCACATTTCAAAAGCAAGGTACATATTATTTTACAAATATATTATTTCTTATTTATTATATCAAATATCTAATATATTGATTTTTTTGATATAATTGTTTTACAGATGCATCAGCAGAAAAAACATTTACAAGATGGCACGGTAGTAGTATCGACTGTAAACGCAAATCTAATGAGATTTATAAAATATAAACAGAAGCGAATAGGCATTAAAAATAAACGTTGTTAAACGTCATTTTTATTCGATTTCTTCGAATTACAGAAATATGAACGAAAATATTTTTATAATAAATAACTTGTGACATATTTTTGAAAAGCAAGAAATGTACTTTTGCTCTTGTCACTTCCTATTTTCTGTATACTTTTATAAATTTTAGATTTAAAGTAGGATTATATATTTTTATCACAAGATAGTTCTATGACAATTTATGCTTTATTTTATAATATTTTATATTAATAAATAATGAAAGTAATAGGTAAGTATTACAGTAAAATATCAGAAATGAAATAATACATAAATGAGATAATGCATAATTATCACTGTAATTATGTAATGTAATAGAAATGCTAGATTCTCTCTGCAGCAAATATTTTTGCAGAAAAGTATATTCGACGCGTTAGTATGAAATCACTGCACTCTAATAAGAAAACGAAGACACATAATATAGAATGTACTTACAGTCTTTGAATAATAATTCATATAAAATACAATAGATTTTCGAAATTCCTAAACGCAATTATGCTTTCAATAGAAATCACGGAAACAACAAAATTTCATTAGGAAAATATGGACTACAAGTATAATCTAAAGATATGGACGAAACTTAAAAATTTTAGAAGGATTTTCCTCTCTTATCATCATCTTTTAAGCTTTTACTTTCATCTTTTGATCTAGATTCAGTTGTGTCTCTTAGACTAAGCGCACTGTGTCTTCTGGGTTTCGGTATGGGATTTATTTCATCCAAGAGCTCGGGTTTATGCCTGATCGGTTCGGAGATGTGCAGTTCGATCACCTTTACTGGGTCACGAGACGCTGCGATTGGTATTGGTGCATCCGTTAATCTCACCACATGTATGTCCTTTTGCTCACGTGGTAATTTCTTAAATTCCAACTTAATTGGACCAGATGGTCCGTCTACCATATTTTCGAAAAAGTGCCGACGATTTGCTTCGATAGATAATCTAGTACTCGTTATCGAATCATCGTAACATGTATCGTCGGTATTTTCTTGTCCTTCAGATGCGTTTTTATTTTCTAATGCTTTAATCTGTTTTTCAATCTTCTCAATTTCCTCTTTTACGGAAAAACTGTCGCTTCGTAATAACGTGCTAGACGAATCTTTTTTTCTCAGACAAACTTCATCAGATTTTTGTTCGACATCCTTGATAATTTCGATCTTTTCTTGAGATGTTCTCCTATACTCTATATCTATGGAATCTTTTTCGATAGGATCGTCAGCAATGATATTTGTGTCCTCCTTATTTGATTTCTCAGTTATTCTCATTTCAGATTCAGTTTTCTCTGATCTTTCATTAGAATTAGGTATTATTTTTTCTTTTGAAGAATCCTTCCTTTCTTTCTTCTCATACTCGTAGTCTTTAGAAATATCACATGTTTCATTTTTCCTATCATTATTCTTCAAAGTGTTGTCAGTCATGTTCTCCGTAATTTTCGGATGTAATTCGGTTTGCTCTTCTTTTTTCCGCGGCGATGTCTCGTTCAATTCTTCATAACTTTTCATTTCATTGTTATTTTTTGTGATCCTGACGATATCGATCGGCTCGGTTATTCGGAGTTCAAGTTTACTCGTTTCTGGTATGGATTCTGTTTTATTGGCTTCCGCTGTAGATTGATAACCTTCCTGCGAAAACATAATTATTACGTAAGTTGTATTTATTACGCTCATTTTTGAAATATCATCGATGTCATCCACATAATTATACCAGAGGGGTATCCAAATGTTCCTTCTGCTTTGGCGGTTGCGGTGCTCTCCGTTTTTTGCGACCGTACGCGCTTGTCGTACTGGTAACGGAGATACAGCTGTTGATGGACAAATTCGATTTTCTCACAGCGTCCTGACTGAATCTCTTGAAAACGTAATCCTCGGGCATATTTTCGTTCTCATCTCTCAGGCTAATATTAGTGGATCGATTGGTCGAATCTTCTTCAGCATCCAACGTGATTCCATTCAACCTTTGTGATGATCTATTGCCGAATCTTCGCCTAGGAAAAAAAATTGTGAGTATTGTAAAAGCAAAATCTTTTATCTCAAGTAAAAATAGGTATTTGTTTTTGTATTTAACGTTTTATGACAAGGAATTATTTTACATATTATCGAAAAGAATTTTATTTTATCGTTTACCGCAACTAAAGTTTCGAATTATTGCAACTGTCAGAATATCTATGAAAAGTAAAATATATATATTGAGGATCTTACATTGGTGGAATCGGGATTTCTTCCGATTTATCGGGACAATTAACACTACCATTTTGTTTGGATTGCTTATTTTCGAAATCCAAGGATGGTATCTTGTCCGTCGGTCTTGGGCTCACCTGTCCAAATCTGGAAAAAAAATATTGAAAATTTAATTTTGTTCATAAAAGAAATATTTCTCCGGACATCTTTTAAATTTAGATATTATAAAATTATTCTATTATTCTATTCTAAAATATGGATCAACAGAGTTTGAAATATAGCTACAGTTTTTAATCGTGCACAGTTTACCTTCTGGCTGGTGGTTTCGGAGTGAGATCGACGCTCATGATAGAAGTTGTAGTATTTTGAGGATTTGCATCGTAGATCCTAGCAGGATCCCCGTTTACCGTTAAATTCGAGCTATATCTCGAGGTATTATCGTCGAAAGTGTATTTCCTTCTCCTTGTCAAGGTTCCTAAGGCTTCATCAAATTCCTGTTGATCTTTAGACAATCCCGAAGGTACTGTCGGTTTGCTGTCGTAAGGCTCTCTTTTGTACGTAGTCGAAACTACAATATGTGGTAAGTTGCATTTTATTTTACAAGTTTTTATTATTAATTATAATTATATTAAACTACATGGAAAAAAAATATATAATTGTGAAATAAATTAAATCCCTTAAAAACGTACATTTATAACAGTTTGAAAAATAAATTCTGCATTTATTATTAAAATCATACACTTTTTAACGCATTAATTAATTTAAATATTTTTATCTTGTAATTGAAATTAGCGTTTTATAAGAGCTGAAAGTGCAATTAACTCAAATAGACAAACCTGTTGTAATCGTCGACCTCTTTTCCGATTCTGAAGTTTCTTTGCGTTTTCCGAACAATCCATTCCTAAACACAAGCATCGATATTGAATTGATTGTCATATTAACTATATTATTATTTTATTAAATTATAATAAAGAAAAAAAGAAAAATGGATGATATTTAAATTGCATACACTAAGATTACGTTATATGTTAAAATTATAATCGCTTAATAAAATTAAAATATAATATATTATTTATCTAAGGAACGCTCTGATTTTGCAGTAGGCGACAATAATAATCACGTTGCGCGTTTTGCATCTTAACGGATCTATGTGGCATTTACGCATACGCGAAGATGATGGGATTGCGCGGTTTATCATTTGACATACTTGAGACATACGTATAGAAAATTTAATGTACTACGTCACCAACGTTCTGTAAATTTTCGCCGATTGCGTCGATTAAGGATCCAAATCGGAATTGAATTACGGTATTACGTTGCAAATTTAAAAATAATCATGAAAATGTTCAAGGAATGTCGTGTATATCCAGTGATACTTGTTTCACAAACATATTTTTTTTATATCTATCGCTATAGATACGCTCGAATTGAATGTCGAGCCTTTAGCGAAAAATTCATATAAACATTATAAACTTATCGCGAAAAAATTACAAAAAAAAGACGAACACCCAAAAAAAAATCTAATTGTAAAGTGAAATTTCCGGTAACCTCATATTCTAAGCAGAAACTTTTACAGAAAGAGTATTCCTCTTCCAATACACTGGACTATTTATGAAAAATGTATTGGAGATTATTCTAACAGTTTTCCTCTTGTATGAAGAGGAATATATTTACTGAAAGCGGAGTGCCCTCTTACGAGTAAATTATATTAGGAACAGCAAGATTTTTACTGCAGATGCAAAACAAAAGTATTCTAACTGTAAGAATATTGTGCTTAGCATATTTTCCTCTTGATTTCAGAAGATTCCTCTTGAGGCCGTATATAAGAATAAAATCCTCTAAGATTTAGCGATTTCTGCTAATATAAAAATTTTTTTTTTTTTGGTTGAATGTCTTAAAACGCCACGTATGTGATGAATAGCAATGCCTTCCTACATATGTAGTTAAAAACATTGATTATGTTCATGATGCTCATTCCACTTAATATCACTTCCACTTTGTCGACGATCACGGCAGATAATTTGAAGCACACTTATATTCGTTATTGTACGTACTTGCAATACGTGTTAATTCAACTTTCGATTCAATAACAATGTTCGCAGCGCAAATTCTTTGATTTCTTTGCACAGCTCTGATTAGTTTGGCTATTCTGATTGCTAATCAGACTGGAACTTAATTTAATTTTGATGAAAGTATTTTTGTAATCACGTAAATAATGCGAAAGTGCGAGAAATGATTTGCTGAAAAAATGTACCATGACTCTTTTATTGTAGTACTGTGTATTATATTTCATAATATCGAGACGCTGTAATTATTCATTCATAATATAAAGTGTTATGTTTATTTTCTTTGTAAAAATTATAAATTAAAATTTCACGCTATCACTGTATATATTTTATTAGCACTTTACAAAGAAATTGTACGACTAAGAATACTTGTTTGAAAATATACTCACCAAGTCGATTTGATTGAGAAGCTGTTTGATCTTTTCTTTCGGCTTTTGCCGAACGTCCAGAATTTGTGCTTGGAATCTTTCGATGATTTACCCTCATGATGCACTTGTGACTGAGAATTTGTCGTGTCATCGTTGAACGGATTCAGATGTTCCGGATAATCATAGATCGATACGCTAGGTCGCCTGGGCCTCGACGACGACATGGTTCATCCGTCAAATTTCGATCGTCAAGAAAGATATTAAGCGAAATGTCTAGGAACGTTTCACGTACAGGTCATCGATTTCTTGTCATAGCTACTGCCGCAATCCTGCAAGCTAATTTCATGAAAATAATCTATATTAAGAATTTGCATAAAAATCTTTATATACTTATAAATCGGCGTACGCAAAAAATTTAAGAGACAAATTGTGTATAATTATCAAAGTATTTAAAACAAAACGTGCAATAAAATTATAATTAATATATATCAATCATTAGATAAATGTAAATTAAAAATAAATTAGTAACATAGAGTATTTATAAGGTTTTTGGTATCTTGACTCATATAATTTTGTTGTGTTTCTCGAATAATTTCACATTCTAAGGTTTATTATTAAGAATACATTGTATATCTTGACGCACAGAAAATTTAACAAAGTTGTTTTGACTTTTATATGTCTTTTTCTCTCGTATCTGTACTCACTAGATAAATGTAATTAAGATAATGGTAATAATATGTCCCCGCTCAAATCATGCGAAAACGATGAAGTTTGTCAAAACGTTCGCGATTAATTACTACATTGATGAGTTATCGTGATCGGTTTGATCAGAGCTAAGCGATGGATGAGAGGAAAGCGATTTGGAGCGATATAATTGCTGGATATGCGTGCGTGTATTCATCGTTATGACAATTGCTCGGTTCAAATTGAATGACCCGACCTAATAGAACCGATGAACGGTCGATACTACCGCTGAGTTGAGGATGGATTAATTTGTTAACCCAATGACAATAAAAAGCTGTAAACACTCTCGCGTCACGCTAACCCGGTTAACAAGACATCTTCTAACGTCTGCTGGATTACAATGCGCAACTGTATGCATGTCGTTTGCATAATGTTGCTGCGTGTGCAAGCTGCGCCTCTCGTTTTTTCGATTGCGTAGCGCGATAGATTAATTTAATTTTTTCCCTAGAGTCTTCAATTAAAAATACAACTTTTCTTTTAAATTTATTTTAATATACAGATACATACACGATTATAATATTTGAAAATTATGTATCATATTTCAAAATTCGCCAAGATTTTCCGAGTAATTTAAAGACTTTTTAAACGCGCGGAATAAAAAAAGTTGACGTTTAAAAAATCTTAATGTTCTTGATAGGCTTTGTGACGCGCAAGGAACGCCACGAATATGTACGCATGCATCGGACTAAAATGCATCGCATGAATCGGCACGTACAAATAGTGTCTAACAAATGCAATTAGCTCAATTAGTTCACCGCGCTCGCGCTCCGTTTTGTTCAATTCGTGCACTGCATCGCGATTCGAAATTGTTCGATTGTGAGTAAGTTTCGAATACGATTCGTATATACATATATTCCATTTTGCGACGAGTGATGAGCAACGCACGACAAAATGCAAAGCATGCTCGAAGGTTTTATGTTAATACTTCGTCTCACACACGATCACGTTCACAAATGCAAAAGTCTTCGTATTATTAACAATATAAATGTAAGATGCAGAAATACAGTAAGTAAAAAAATATATTTTGCAAGATAAAGAAAAACAAAAAATTAATCAATCGAACGTATTTTTTTCTTTTTTTTAATCAAATTAATAGTTGCCGCGTAAAAAGCTTAATGTTGACGAACAATAAATCGCGTTGTAGAACGTACTCTCTCAAATATACCTGTCTAAATACTTGTCTAAATAAATACGAATCTTGTAATTGTTTTAGAATATATTAATCTAAGTGAACTTTTTATTATACATATAAGACACGTGATTATTCAATAGTGATTAGAATCGTCTCGTATGATCGTCTGGCGCGAGTCAGCTATAATACAAGGTGTCCCAGACCTTTCACCTTTGAATTCTCTTTAACTAATTTGGAATTTGGAATTGACGTTTCCCTAGCAACAATATCAAGGAAGGTCATCGTACATGAGCCGTGCATTATAAAATTAAATATCTCGAAATATTTAATTTAATGCACGGCTCATGTACCGCGCATGTACGATGGCTTTCTTTGATATTATTAATTAATATTGATTTGATATTAATTAATATATTAATTTGATATTAATTAATCTGCACATTTTGCGAATCTATCTGTAAATAGAAACTATTTAAATTTAATAGAAAATAGAATTTTCATTATTTACGACTTAAAAACCATTAATTGAACTTTCAATCCTGAATTATGATAAAATCAACTTGAAACTTGTTAGAAGATGGAATAAGGAGACGGGGATACCTATATAAATTTGTAGGAAGATTATTATTATGGACGTCGCAATCGATTAATCGTCGATTATGATGTAACTATACGAATATGATACACGAGTGTTCGCAATTCATCAAAGCACGTGAGCGTTGAAAAAAGATCTCCTTGTATATCGAGTTAACACACGTCGTTTTCCCGTTGCTTATGTACTGGCCGTTCTACAATGCAACATAGTACACATCTGTGAGAAACGAGTGGAGCATGTCGCTAACATAAAGTACATAATAAGAAGGTACTAAATAGTTGGAAGCTATAGCTCCTTTCGCAAAAAAAGTATATGCGACATTTTTTTCTTTGTATGTCATTTGCCAAATACGCTCCGATAAATTGTATTCCGATTGTAATTTATCGCTGTACGATACATTTTGGAGCTTCAGGACGCAACAAGTAAAATTATATTTCAAAGATCCACCACTCAGCAAATTTGATTGTGCGCGCAAAGAGGATTTAATCTAATCTCTCACTGTTGACAAGAAGCATTTCGCTAATACAAGCAAATGCTCTCGCACGTGGTTTAATCAAAGCATATGATGACGCGGAATCGATCGCTGATTTCGATAAAAGTGCGAAAAGCAGTATCTACCTGTCGGACACCTCGAAACGGGATAGCTAAAATAAATAGATAACAAAATGCTGATATATCCGCTGTATATTATTGGTAAACGCGAGATAATTTCTTATGCGCTGATAAGTTTATATTAAGTTGGCAGCAAATTGTTGTTTAGATTATAATAACGAAATGGAATTGATGATTACGATCGACGTTTCGTTTAATTACCAGCTGTGTATAATTGATACGCGATGTCTAAGTTAAATTTGGCCGATGACTCATCGTACCGTGCAACTGAACTCGCATGGACGACAATGCAACTTATCTCTTTTTCATCGGTTCCGTCACCAGAACCGTCATCGACATGTTGGAATTAAAAAACACATATAGAGACTCGGTGATAAATAAATATCCGTATGTAATGAATTTATCTCTTTTGAGTGTATGTGTGTGTTTTACTGAGCCTTTCTCTCAATTTTTTCGACACTTAGAAATTAGTTTTAATTCTTATAATATATGTACTCGTATATATATATATAAAAGGTGAAATGCATAATCTAAAAAATATGTATATAATATATTCGAGTAAAGTAATATTACAATATCGTTGCTCGCAAGAATAATTTGAGAAGAATTTTATTTCTAAATATGGAAAAGAGATACAAGACGATTAAATTCGACACGAGTGAAGAACATGAGTGTGCAATGTGCATCATGCGGTCATCGGTGCAAGGTCCAAATGGCTAAGGAAAGTCGAAAGGATGAAGAAAACTTGGAAAGTTTTTATTAAAAGTGAGAAAAGTGAGATAATCACGCCTTGAGTGAAAACGCAGCGATTTTCTGGCTCCGATTCAGAACGCGCGGCCGCTCTATTTCACCAAAGATATTTTTAGATCTTGGGAAATTTAACAGGGAATTATGTCATGAACCCCACGATCGCTCTTTTCTCAAGAACATTATAGTTATCATACGTGATATATCCCGAGAAATTTTTCTTTTGTTACAATAGATAAACTATAATTGCAGTCTTAGAAAACTAAGACTACGTTCTGTATCTCTATTTATTATATACAACTCGCGAAACGGCCGTTTGAAAAATTGACAATAAAGATAAAGATACAATCGGAATACTTTCTCGCGGAAAAATCGATTTACCTATAGTTTCCACGAAACTGCTGTACTGCGAAATCGTATTTCTCGTATTGTTTATATTTTATAGACGTGCATTGATAATGTTATCTCTGATGAACGTCAATATTTGACACTCAAAGATTTTATTTTTCTCTAAAGTTTTCTATCTTATAAGTTGCAATAAAATCGAAATAAATGTAATGCTATTAACGTTTCTTCATCGCTGATGCATATATGACGCGCTATATATCATGAATATGCATTTCGTGCTAAGCCATCATTAAGACAGCTGCATCGATTGCTTTTGCCACAGGCTTCTAAAAAGCCGTAAAATTTGTTATCACATCGTTGCAATTTTTAATCAAAAATCAAAGTTAGTGTATTAACTATACCGTTTCTCTCTTAAAGAAGCCCCAGAGAGGAGCTTCAATAACGCGCGAGCCGTCCGAAAATAGAATCTCATTGTAACTCGCAATCTCGATACAGGTCGTCGTGATCGGGAAAATATTCGGAAATATCGCTCTTGATGGATTCCATCGCGTGAGCAGATATACAGAGATATATAAGTCATTAATAATTTTATTACGAACAAGACGGGCCAAGGATTCGCGGCGCATTATTTCATAGAGAACCAAACAAATAAAACTAATAAAACGCGTGTAATTCGCTTAAAAATTTGTCGAGTTTGTCATATTATCTCATTGGCAATTTTTAGGTATGACGATAACATAGTGACTTGCAACGATTATTGTACGTTGTCGCACTTCTATCGCAAGAGTCGCGCGAACCGCTTTTTTACTATGTTATCGCAAACGTGAATTTATGTTAATATTAAGCCCACAGGCGTGGATATATATATATATATATATATAATTGTATAAATACGCGCAACAGTTTGCAGGGCTGCAACTATCTGCAAAACGCAACGATTGATCGTGTGAAAAAGTGCGCGGCGTTAAGCAAAACGATAGAAATTTGCATTTCGATATACGCGCTACTTGCGCGCGTTACCTATAACGAAAGATTCGATCTGTCCAAGTCATCGGATCGTACTTACGTAAGTGTACGTGTACGCTAATCGCACGACTGCTCGAGTTCTTGCAAGACGCGATTTAACAAAGCATGAAACACTTTCACGTAACTGATCACGATTGAATGTAAGACGCACGAGGACGTAAATCAAAGTTCAACAACGTGCGAAACTGCGAATGGACGAATAACACAAATTTTCCCTCCTACTGGTACGAGCCACGCCGGCCAACTGCTGAACTGCTGCGG